>NC_133478.1:18814414-18862128 GCF_025370935.1 Choristoneura fumiferana
TACTATTTTTCCGGCCACTTCTGGTATCCGATTGCGCTGTACGAAACTGTGCAATTTAATAAAGCTTGCAAAATGATTGAGTTATAGTTACTATAATTTTTTTATGTTGCTATTATGTATTTCATCTACTGTCTGAATGTGCGTTGCAGCTGTACCAGATGGAGACAGAGATGCAGCCCTGCTTGGAGTGCAACTCGCCGGAGGAGGCGGCGCCCGGGACGCCCGCTACGCCCGACGAGGGCGCCGGGGACGGCCAGAACAAAGGTCAACTAGGATTTTACGACACTTTAAGCCGGGTAACAATGCGAGTAAAATCACACGAGACAATATACTCGTATTGTGGACCTTGAAGAATTAATCACTGTTGGGTTTCGTTGTTGATATACCCTAAATAATTTAGAATTAGTTTGTAGCCACTTGAAATCATCCCTATCTCCCTTCTTTTCACCCATGCACACGTGTAGATCGTGTCTTCTCTGTCACACAACCGTGTGACTTCTATGCAACAGCAGCGCCTCTAGCGGTTGTTTTAAAATACCACTCTTTTCAATTTGCAACGATTCGATACGAGCTGCTGTGCGCGTGCTCTCATGAAAAATAGTAGATTGTACAACAAGAGCATAAAACGAGCCATTTTACCCAAAACGTTCATATAGCCACCCGAGGCGGTACGGCGATAGACGTTGGATTTAATGCTCGAGTTTTACACTCTGCTTTTCACTTCGATGGCGAGGAAATGAAATAGCAACAGTAAAAACAATTGTTCACTCACTACGTAAATTTTATTTTTCATGCATTACTATATAATTATATTTTTTTCATTTTTAGTGATTTATTTGATTGATTTGATTGATTTTCAGTTTTATAACAATAAAAATGTATTAAAAAAATATAAAGAAACTTTTTTGTTTGTGGCTGTTGACACCTAATTACCTTGGTCTTAGACGAAGATTTTATTTTATGCACTAGTGCATAAAAAGTCATTTAATGTCGTCTAGATCCAGCATAAACACCAACTTTACGAGCATGAGAAGTGAAAATATATTTAAATCTCTGAAAACCCGTGTAATATCTTCGAAATATAGCTATAAATCCTTCATAAACTGTCTCTGTGTGTGAAATAAAAAGCTCCTTATGGGATATTCGACAGTCGTTTGTAAATAAAATCTTGAATAAAATTCATAAAAAATCTTACTTATTTACAAAGTACTTTGATCCAATGTTGATCGAAATAAAAATATTAATATTATTATTAAAATATTACGAGCCCCCTGTATAAGAATACGGCTCTAACTTACTTTGCGACAAGTAACATTACTTTCGTTCAAATCATTTGTGTCTGTTCTTGTGAATCAACTTCGACCGTTTTTTTAACCTAGGTATTTAATCTATGTTGTTAACAGATGCAAGAAACCGTACGAAGATCGCAGCAGTCGTGGACACGGCAAAAAAGGAGTAACTCTTTTTTTGTATCTGTTTTTTTAAATAAATATGTATTATTCTTTTTCGTATTATTTAATTTGCCATACTCTGTTTTGGGTCCTAGTGTACCCGAGTCCACTCGACTTCATTGATGGAACACGCATCATTCCAATTAATTATGAGGACATTATCGGAGGACATTTTGACATAAGGGTTTTCTTGGTTCTTTTATATTATTTGATTGACTATGTATCTAATTGATTGGTACAGATGTTATTTTTCCGAGGTCCATATCAATAAATAAACTCATCATCATCCCAGCCTATATACGTCCCACTGCTGGGCTCAGGCCTCCTCTCAGAACAAGAGTGCTTGGGCCATAGTTCCCACGCGGGCCCAGTGCGGATTGGGAACTTCGCACGCACCATTGAATTGCTTCGCAGGTTTGTGCAGGTTTCCTCACGATGTTTTCCTTCACCGCAAAGCTCGTGGTGAATTTCAAATGTATTTCTGCACATGAATTTCGAAAAACTCAGAGGTGCGAGCCGGGGTTCGAACCGACGACCCTCTGCTTGAGACGATAGGTCAAACCACTAGGCCACCACGGTTTCAAATAAATAAACTAGATAATTTTATCTTGTTTCTACTAAACGTGCACCAGAGCTACATTTCTGCGACATATATGGTAAAGTTCCGAGCCTGCCCTCCTGCACCTTCACATAAATGAAACAAATACTTTATTTCAATTACTGTTTAATTTGTAATAAATAAATAATTTACATTATCAGACAAGCACTATTTACAACTTACAGGCCTTCTAGTATAATTTAAATAAATAGAGTTTCTTATGTAGCTACTGATATAGTTATTAACTTATAAATATCGAATGTTGGAACTTGCTATGTTTATCGCACTGGTTTCTATCACCATGACAAATGCGTGGCCACGACAGCGTGTCGTCAGTGGCAGAGAGGGTGTAATCTGTTAGTTTGGCATACTCAAATAGAATTAAGAGAAACTTAAAAGTACTTAAACAAGAAAACAATTATTAATTTAGGTGAATAAATGATAGAATAAATAGTTATTTGGTAACAATAAATACACAATTGATGTGATAGAAGACTTAAAAATAATTAGCAGCTTAGGTGAATTTGGGTCATATAATTAGAAGTATAATTAATACATTAAGTAGCTTATATATATTGATTAACTATACCTACCAGGCACCGGATGTGTTTCAGAGTTATTTTTTAGACAGATTTTTAGGAACCATTACAATATGGCTGTCAATAACATTTTAGAGATGATTATACAGTAGCGGAAGGAGGGCTATCGTTTTTTGTCTCACTAGATGGCGCACTGTTGCGTGAGGTTTTTAAGTATGGCTTTCAAAGTCTGTTATTACAGGCGTGAAAACAAAGTTTAGATTAAAATCATATTTAACACACCTTAAAACCGTACCATAAAAATATCGAGCATGCCACAGTGTTGCATAGTCCCCGTTTTGTTCGGAAAAAGGGAGGACAAAGGTTTCCGAAAGACAAAACTGTCTCAAAACACAGACATTCATTGCCCCGGAACGCATATTTGCCATAATTAATTTCAGATATTGCAAAATATTCACAAAATTATTCTAATTATAAATAAACCCGCGTAGCTCACCCAAAAACTATGAGATTTGACATTTCGTAGACCTCACGCTACACTAGCGCCTCTAGTGGCGAATTCATACGCGATAGCCCTCATTGTGGATTTAATGTATAAGTACTGCATCGACATTACACACATTTGCGCGTTTTCTAATGTTTTTTCAAACGCGCATTTGCGTGTTTCGGTAACTCAAACCAGAGTAGATTTAATAAATATCTGCAGTAATATGTGTTAATACCAAGCTTTCAAAATTGGGGTAACAATATGGCTTCAGGATCTTTAAAATACTCTAAACTGCCTTTAAGTTAAATATGTTTTGTAGCAAAACATCCTGTTCACTTAAATAATTAAATAATAATAATATCCTCTAAATTGCATTCAACGCTTCACCGGGAAGCGTAAATCATCTCCAACGAATAAACTACTTAAGAGAAAAAAAATACACAAAATATGAACAGTCAACCGTAAAAAATATGTACGAACATTAAGTACACTGTTCAAAACGTGTATCTGGACGGCAAGATACGAAGATCAAATGCACTTCGTAGTATATGTCTCCACGCCGTCCGCATCCATCGGACTCCTGCAATCTTGATGGTCATCTAGACCTTCACCGGTAGTTGAGAAATGTAAACGTTAATATCTATTTGCGGCTGACTGTACCTATTTTAAAATAACTGTCGACACCTTTGACTCGTTAAATATGTAATCTATAATAGTAAGTTAATATTACACAACCACAATTTTTTTCCTACTTCTCACTTACGAATCTTCATACACGTCCTATCATTTTGTAACATACGTTTATTAAGTTCTCACTTGGTCAGTTAAAAAATAATAGACGAGTTCAGAACTTGCTGTTATTTTCACACAGTAACTTCCAAAATAATACATTTAAAATTTTAATAACGCTATACTCCGTTTTTTTAGCATCAGAAAGAAGGCAAGCGATCTTGACGTGTATTTTTTTTAAAAACACTTTTGAAAAATAATTCACAGTAAATATGTAACAATTAGCAAGGAAGTATGATCATTTACTTGCTTTTGGTATCTTAAGTAATAGTTTGGTACTGTTTTATAAAAAAAGTTTTTCAATAAAAAGACTCGTCAAGATTTACACTTTTTCTAATGCTAAAAATACGAAGTATGTATAGGTACATAGTTGCGGAACAGTAATTTTGTATGACATCAGAAATGCACCAGTTAACTGTCATTGTAGGCCCATCTGAATTTAAAACCCGTATCTCTCTAAAGTCACTCTGATTACCAAACTATCTTACGTACCTAAGCTTTATATTGCATACAAAAATGCAATGAGGGAGCCGTTTGTGACCACTGTGTCGCTCTTAGGCAGTTGTCTCACCGCCAGCGAGGAAACGATTGGCTATCGACTATTTTCTCGCTCAAGAAACGAACAAAAGATATAAGATCCTGTGTGAGTAAAAGAAACACATATATTAATAGTTGATCGCTGGCTGTTCACACTGTCGGCGAGAACTCGCTCTTACATCTTTTGTCGCAGCGACAAGAGCTATAAAACTCGCTGAGCTAGAGATACTCGCTCAGCAATGTCAGCTAGGCGGCCGCCCCGCACGAGCGAGTCGAGTGGAGCGGGTATTCGCCCGTCGCACTCGAACACTCGCTTACAGCCAGCGACAAAACTACACTCGCTGCTCACTGCTCACCCACTCGTTTCTAGTCACTCGCTCTACTCGCTTCTCGCTCATCGTCGGCGGTGGAACAGACAGGTGCCTAAAATTGAACGCAAGACAATACACCCACTTTATACCTCCGAACAATACTTCGGTATTTTCATGTTTTTTTTCTCTAAGAATACTTATTAAACTGGGCTAATAGCATATCTAATTGAAAATTAAATTCAATCGACTTCTTGGAAGCCATGAGTCAACTTCCAATAGTTTTTCTATCAATAAAAAATGAATTCGTCTCAGATTCTGGCCCTACAACAATGTACTTTTTCGACAGTGGTGACCTTGGACTTCTGAGGCTACATAAACAAGATAGTATCACTTAATGCTGCCAAAGACATCAACATAATTTATAAATTATAAGTTTCATTATAGCACTAACATAGCGTAATAATTGATAATAGTGGATGCAATTTGTCTCAGCGTTTACAGCGTTGAATCGGTTGCGTCCCGGCGCGTACCTAAGGTTGGAAGGACTGTGCTTAACGAATTAGCTTTGGGAGAGATGCGTTCTTACTTCGCGCCACACCTCGAAGATAGTAAAGACGGCATTGACATCCAGAAGTGGTTTATTTAAAAATGGGTATGTTCCTACAAGTCAGTTGCTGGTTACAATTTATTCAAACACCGACAAAAGCTTTGCTTTAATTGTAAGCAAAAAAGTAGAGTCGATAAATTAAAATATTGCTTTTTAACTTCCCTGTCGGTCCAATGCCTAACAAAAAAATATTAAACGGCCCTTTATTTTCAATGATATGTACGTAATCTATTTGAGCATTATCAAATTACCAATTGTACAAAAAACACATACTTCGCCAATCAAACATTAAAGCATTTTGCCATTGCATTATTTCCTTATCATTTTGTATTTATATCGTAAATGATACGACAGATCCAGAAGTTTCTACAAAGTATCCATTTCTATCTAGCCAGTCTATTATGCCATCTTCTTACTTGTCACTATCCATTTTCCAATGGGCTAGTGGAAAGGATACACTGAACACTAAACAAAATAGCAACTTATGCCAAAAGCACAGTCTAGTTCTCCAATATTTATAGAGTCTAACAAACTTTCATAAATATCTAAACCAGGGCCCAATTGTATAAAAAGTACAGCAAATAGTATTAGTAAATTTCCATTAAAAATTCTATTACTATTTACTCGTACTTTGTTATGCAACTGGCCCAGTTTTCTTAAACTTTTACGATGATTAGTGTGATTCTACTCAATGATAAAATCAAGCGCTCACCTTCATCTCTATCGATGCTTTCGTAAGTAATGTTCAAGATGCTTTTGAACCGTAGTATTGGAAATGCTGATCTAAAATACATATTGAAGAACTTGTCTATTTAAAGGCTTACCACTACAGACTTATTATAGTCAATAAAATGTCTGTGGCTTGCATTCTTCTACTTTGATAGGCCAGATAGAAATGCAGGAATCTTCTGAACTATGGCTCACTACGATGTGAGTCCTGGGCTACTACGGAATTTGAAAATCGAAGTTCGTATCGTACCGTTCCTCTCACTCTCGTGCTACTCGTATATATTCGTAACATGCTGAAGCGGGACGGCAAGATGCAAAGCTCGAATTGCACTTGGTAGATAGAGTCTGTCGTATTTAGGTCAGTGGCGGTCGCAGACGAACCGCGAGCAGTCGTGGTCCCGGCTGGCCGCCATCACGTCGCCCAGGTGGTGCGCCACTGTCGCTGCGCCCGCGCCGCCTCGGGAGATCCTGGAAACAGAGACTGCATTGAGAATGAATTAATGGGAACTAGATACTGATTTTCTAGGTCAGAGCTGCAGCACTAACATTAAACCGTAAACAGTTTTATTTAGATTAAATCATTTAAAATACAGTACTAAAAATATTTTTGTATTTTTATTTCAAATTCCATTTTTATGGAAATTTCGTAAAGCCAAAATGGTTACAAACTGAATATATAGAAATATGCACATTAATTTGAAATTACAAAATAAGATTTCATATTTAAATACCAGGTAGCTACCCGTACTATATTTGACATTTCGGATGACCTCCGTAAGACTCGGTACGGATACCTAGGACCTGGGGGATTTAAGTGATAGTCTTCCCCCTGTGCATCTATACCTAATTTTGGTATTATTTAAAATTCATATTATTTAAATTAAATTTTTGGAAATAGCTCTATCGTTACTATCGATGTAAAATATCGTGTTATTTTGTTACTAATAATATCATGATTTCTATAGGTAAATACTCTTTGGTCATGATCTGTAATGATACGTTATCATGGTTTTGCGCTAGTGTCGCCCCTGCAGGCTTTGCCTAATAATATGCCTATATAACGATGGTGTTATAAGTTCATGCCAATGCATGAAAGCGTTAAGTTTAAGCCTTGGCTACCGGACATTTTGGTAATTCGGTGATACTGCTTACAATCTTACTCTGAGCTTGCAAGCAATTAAATTGCTGCCATCCCTATTGCAAGCCTCAAAACTGACAGCTGCCATCGATTTTGCAAGCTTGCATTTCCTCATAGTGAAATTTGTGTAAGATAATAACGTTCGTACAGTATCACCGAATTACCAAGTACCTATCACCAATATGCCAAGGTTTGCCGTAATTTAATAGAAAACTGTTTAATTTTAAAGACACTTATAGTTTAATAAATATTTATGCATTTTTTTCAATGTCTGTCTGTCTTACTGTCTGTGGCATCGTAGCTCTGCGATTTTTCATTAAAATTGGTTTTTGTTCGGGTTATTAAAAATGTGGTCGGTAGTTTCTTAAACTGTTTTATTTCGGTCATTATTTATCAGCAAAAACAATTGAAACGTTGGAACATGGCGGTGCCGGTATTTTAACAAGCTATAAGCCCTTAAAAAGGATCTGGTTAATTTAAAATAATAGCGTAGCAAAAGGTTTATTTCCATTATGGACAGTTTAAACACGCTTCCAAGGCAATTGAGGGCCAATTTGATTTGGCATTTTAAAATATCAACTGCGAATTTTAACTTTAACGTGGACACGTAAGGTTAAAAATGTTAAAATCAAAGACTGTCCCGCGCCATAAGGATTTTATAAATATGATATTAAAGTTAACTTAAAGTTTCGTTTAAGTTTGAACTCAAGAATGCTAGTGGTCGGTGCTGATTATTTATTTTTTGGTGTAACAACTTGTTAAGTAGGTTCCAGGTTGTAATGTCAGGTAATGAGTACCTTTTGGAAGTGTAGGTTCTCAGGATATTATTGTCTTGCGAAGTGTCAAGATTGTTACATATTGTTTATTGAAATATAGTAGGAACAGGTGAACCAGACAAGCAAGTCATAACATAATTAGTCTAGGTGCGGGGGGATTACCTAAAATCCACTGGGTTCATCAAATCAAATAAACGTGCAATTTCAAACACAGCCTTGTTCTCAATTTTCAATATTTTTTCAATACTTATGTATAAACCATGCCCTATTTATTAACTGACTTCTGAAAAGGAGGAGGCTTTCAATTCGACTGAATTTTATTTTTATATATTTTATGATATCGTACCTCAACATGAGCCTACATATGGTTGTCTACCTTACCTACATACTATTGTTATGCTCCTATATTATACTTTCTATTACTCCTGCTGGCATATGTTGAGGCACAAGAAAATTATTTTTACACTTCTCATGCTCTTAAAATGTTACTTTAGTCTCTGAATATCGGGACTAAAGCTCCTTTTTATTCTCTAGGGATAAAGTATTTTTTTTAATTTACATTGGAAACCCCTAAACAGCCAACACGGTGTTTGTGAATGGAGGATTTTTAGGCGTGGAAATAACCTCAAAGTGACAACTGTACAAAAATATAAAAAAAAGGTTTAATTTCGTGAAACACAATTAATGATTACGAATATGAATCTATTCAATTATGTTAAAGATTAATTCATTTTATTATGCACAGCCCAATTAGTTTAAAATAGTTTTCAATCAATCAAGCGACACTTCATAAACAATAAAAGAAAAGAAAAAACCTCGAAACAATTTTTTTTGCTATTTGAATTTTGAACAGATGACCTGTCCATTAGTCGAGCGTACGTTTTTAAAAAGTAATATTTTAATTTTGATCAAAACATCTCGTGTCATTATGGCTTGTTTAAGTCCCTTGTTAAACAATCTACTATTATGGTATTTCATATCATCATCATCATCATCCCAGCCTATATACGTCCCATTGCTGGGCACAGGCCTCCTCTCAGAACAAGAGGGCTTGGGCCATAGATCCCACGCGGGCCCAGTGCGTATTTCATGTTTGATACAATTTTTAAATTGTCAAAACACCAGACTAAACGCCATTACAACATTCGCCATACATAAAACTTCAATCTTTAAAGCCTTGTAAACAACTTAATAATGTTTCGACTACAGGTATTTGACCTCTGATCTTAAGACACCGACAACAAACGATGAAAGTGCTATTTAATGTCCGACAACGCCGATTACGACGACCCGTCGTGTCGTGCCCTTCTGCTCATCGCCCGACACGGGTGGCGCAAGGTGCCTCGTTCATTCGTTACGTAATGGTTGGTTCATTGAGCTTTGGTTGCTTCGGAGGCCGAGAGAAAGATTTGAAGATTGTAAATGTAGATGTAATTAGTTTTTATCTACATCACCAGCCTATAGCTTTTGACTGCTGGAAATAATCTACTCTTAATCCTTTATAGGGCAAGAGCCAATCGGTTGGTCGTGCGACCATAAGTCGTTGTCCATATGAATGATTGTAATCCTAAGATTCAAAATTAATAGTGTGCACATACTGCTATAATCTATTCAAAGCCTAAAGCCAGCGAAACACTAGGGGAAAAATGTCCCACGACATGTTTCGGCGACATGCATGGGCGTATGGGGCGATGGGGGGGGGGGGGGTAGGTTAAATAAAATTTTATAAGCACCTAGTCAAATAAATTAACATAATTATCGACAACAGTACATTTTTTTTATTCGACATGATGGCAAACGAGCAAGTGGGTCTCCTAATGGTAAGAGATCACCACCGCCCTTAAACATCTGCCACACCAGATCATCAGAGTAGGCTACTTTTTATTCCGATATTCTCACGGGATAGATACAGGATAGTCATGAAATTTCACATGATTGTTTTTAATGTAACGTCAAGACAGCCACGATTTAATTTTCGGGAATTCACACGGGAACTTTTAAAAATCCCGAAACTTCATTTCAGCTGCTGGATCTAATGATTTACGTATGCGGCCAAACATTATAGTAGTTAATAAGTATAAAAATGTCACTAATAATTTATGGATTTCATCTGAAAATATATATTTTTTTTAATTAATTTATTTTATTTACCTCTCACTATTGTACCGTTTTTGTCAAACTTAAAACCTAAATGCCTATTGCTTAAAGTGGCTCCGAAGCGGTAACATTTCGTGTGCTCTGCCTACCCCAGTTTGGGACAATTCAGAGGAGGTGGTCCTCAGAGCAAAATGTCCTTATAGGCATTTAGTGCCCCATACAGGCGTGATGTTTGTGTGTTTGTTTGTGTTTTATTTACTCAAGAATTCGTTAGGTCACTAGTGGAATGACTAGATCGCACAAAGACAACACGGCTCATAGTTCACATAGCGCTATTCTTCGACAGATTTGGCTAGCTCACTGCCAGTTCAGCTTAATCCTGTGTGCTATGTTGATTCATTACCTCTACATTACAAGCGAAAAATACGAGTCTTTTCGTTACTCGCTAAAACCACAATACAAGTAATAGGCAGTAGTTCGACTTCATACTAGCGCCCGAATCGACGCACGCACACAGCCAAGCGTCATTTACACGGCCGCTAACCAATTTTCGCAAGACAAAACTACGCAGTGCCACGCCGCGCGCCGCGCAGTCCAGTCGCTAGCTGAGTGCTGTGCCGCGCCGCCCTATTCGCGCTCTATTCGGCCCCGTTATGATTCCGTAACGTGACTATAGCGCTCGGTACTTACTCTATATATCTCTATAAGAATGAGATTTTTTTATGTAATAAAATTCAACAACAAGTCGTTTCGATCTTGCCGCAATAGACGCATTTTTTTTCTATTTTACCAACTTATAATTTAATTTATAAATAAATAATCATAAAATTAACATTATGTTTTATTCCTACACCTAAAACTACACACATATAATAAAAAACTACACACGTCTGTTTTACTTTTTATAGACGCCAACCTTAGCGCAACCGTACGAATACGGCTGAGTCAATCTACTGCCTATTGCTTGTATTATGCACTAAGGTTCGCCGGCATAGGACTAGAGACAACATAGAAAACACTCGCTTGCAGTCGTGGTCGGGCAGTAAAAGCTTCGTGTTCGAACGGCACGATATTGAGCGATCAGCCATCATTGGCCAACAAAACTAACAATGAGATGTTGCGATAAAGCTCGCCGTCAGATGCTGCTGATAGCTATGATCGATGACTCTCTCGAACCTCGTTGCATAAGCGTATGGGAGCTGTGTGTGTGTGTGTGTGTGTGTGGAGGCAAGTGATTATTTATTGTCGTCGACAAGTGCTGAGGTGTGTTTCTACTGAGGCAGAGAAGCAGAATCAACTAATCATAAGATTATGATTGGTTTTTGAGTATTTTTGTTTTTTTTTTCAATTAATTTATTTTTACTTTTACGGTCATCCCGTGAAATCCAACGAAAATACAAACTGAAAAATGGATGCACAGAAAAAACCAGAAAGAGAGACCAGCGCTGGGAATCGAACCCAGGTCCTCAGCATTCCGTGCTGCGTGCTAAACCCCTACGCCACCGCTGGACAGGAGTCTAGACACAAATTTCTCCTATGCACACAAAAAAAAAACAAAAGTAAAAAAATTTGGAGTTGAAATAAAAAATACTCCAAAAAAACCAATCATGATTATTTATTGTCGTCGACAAATGCTGAGGTGTGTTTCTACTGATGCCGAATCAACTAATCATATTAGTTTAAACTCATATTTTAAATTTACATTGTTTGACGACCGGATGGCTAAGTGGTTAGAGAACCTGACTACGAAACTTGAGGTCCCGGGTTCGATTTCCGTCCGGGGCAGATATATGTATGAATAATACGAATGTTTGCTCTCGGGTCTTGGATGTTTAATATGTATTTAAGTATGTGATATTCTATATAACAAGTATGTTTATCCGTTGCCTAGTATCCATAGTATAAGCTTTGCTTAGTTTGGGGCTAGGTAGAGCCGGCTCCCGGGGTAGAGCAAGAGAGGTACTCGCTCCAGGTGCGAAATTGCAAGGGACACCATTTTCCAGTACCCAGTGCAAATTAAATCGTTTACTGGCGTCTTTCGAGAGGCGCAGAAGCGATGTAAACAATCTCGCTCTACCTTGATCAAGGGCTAGAGTCGGCACTGATTGTCAGTTCATAGAAAACTATCATTTTAGGCGTGATTCAGTTTTTAATATCTCTCTGTCAAGCTGTGCATTGTCTGTCACTCAGTCAGTTACGATACTGTTCCATAGGTATGCTTCTTCTTTCAAGTTGCTACGTTCTTGACGGAGTGAAATGTGAGTGTAAAATATATTTATCCTGGCCATCGGCTGAGGATCAGCAGTAACCTTCATCACAACTTTCTTGGGAAAACAGAGTGGTGATTTCCCTTTGTGTACCCCACCGCTGGAGTCTGGAGCTAGTAGTAGCGATAGAGAATGCTGTTGCCCACTCCCACATCTATGAGATAATTCGCTATCAAGGGTTGGTCAAACCTAATCGATCTAATAATTCATAAAAATGACGAATTTAAACTTCTACGTAGTGTCTTTTTTCAACAGTCAATTATTTCGACTTATCGGGTTTCACCAGGGAACCCTCGATATGTAGTTTAACAAACTGGTGCGCGAGGACTCGACTCGAGGACACGAGGGGTTCCGTACCATTATCTATACAACATTAGACATTAGCAAAAGAAACAATAAAAAAAAAACAATTTTGCTGTATGGGAACCCCCTTAAATATTTATGTTATATTAATCTAATTATTTATATTTAAAGTGATTATACAACTAAAGATTCTGTGAATATTTCAAGCGTCTACCTGTTGCCGTTATAAAAATAATCACGTTTGTTGTATGGGAGTCACCCTTAAATAATTTTATTTTATTCTGTTTTTAGTATTTGTTGTTACAGCGGCCACAAAAAAACAGTAATACAAAATCTATTAAAAATTCAAGTGTCTAACTGTAACGACTCAAGAGAGATAGAGCCTTGTGACAGACAGACAGCGGAGTCTCAGTAGGGCTCCGTTGGCACCCTTTGGGTACGGAACCCTAAAAAGGCTATTTTTTGAAGCAGTAAAAATTCCGTCAAGTTCAAATGCTCAAAGTCAAAGATCAAGGTAAAAGCTGTGTTTTTGTCAACGTGTCGTAAAGCGTTGTTTACACGTGCGCGCGCGCCGTTGCGCCGACCACTTTCACCGGCTGTGACGTAACAGATGTTATGTTACCGACGCAGTGCACTGATTTTAACAGTACGGTGTTATGTTTTTAACTAATCGTTTATTTTTTGATATAAAAATTCGGTGAGACTTCACTTGGTTAGTTAAGTACTAAAAACCGATCAATACGATCTAATCACGCGCAGTATTGGGTTCTGTTCCGTACTATTAAATATGCAACAAATATTTAGTATTACTAGATTACAACTAAGTTTTGATAGACTTTTACTCGTAAAGCTTACTTAATAGTAATAAGTTTACTTTTAAATACATAATATGTACTAGTAAGTGTACTATCATGTTTTTTTAAATTTAGGTACGACGCAAAAAGAGGGTGTTATAAGTTTGATGCCAAATATCTCTTTGTCGGTTTGTCAGCCTGCCTGTTTAATCGTAGCTCTCAAACTGATGAACCGATTTCGATGAGGTTTATTTAAGCGATAGCGAGTTTCCTTGTAGTGGTTACATTCACATAGCTCAATCCATCATCCATCAGCCCAGCCTATATACGTCCCACTGCAGGGCACAGGCCTCCCCTCAGAATGACATAGCTCAATGTTACAATAAAATCGGTTCAGTTTTAGGCAATTTTCAGATGATTCAATCTTTTCGTTTAGCTTGTGGAGGGGAGGGACTCTTGCCTCCAACAAAAATTATCACTTTAAAGCCGCGATATTTTGCAAACGGATCCTTAAATCGACAAACTGATAATTTAGTCCACTGATTGAGTGTAGTTGTAGCACTGTTTACAATCTGTGCGCTGGAGCGCCGCCATGTTTTTTTGGCGGCAAGCCGTCTGACCTGCATCGGCAGGTCTGTTTGTAGTCTTTTTTTCGTTTAGATTAAGTGACGCAACGGACGGCATTGATTGTTCGGAGATTGAGTTGGATGTTGTCATTGTATCCCACGTTGTATGTTGAGTGACGACAGTTTAACTTTGAGACGATGTTATATGAAAGTCGTTAGGTTTAACTCCGCTGTAGTATGGCAATTTGCCACTCAGTGTTTAGCAGTAATACAATATATGCGTGCTGGATGTTTTGTCAGGGTTGTTAACCCGGCTCGCATCCACATGTGTACATTTATGAAGGTTGAGGTGACGAAGATTCAGTGTAAAGTTAACGTTATGGCCAGATTTGGGATGTGCCCTGCATGGAACGAGTGACGCTTAAAGCATATTGCTTGTGTCAGCGACAATCATGATGTATATAATCTAAGGTTTACTTAAAAAAGGGTTCTTGCTCTCTTTACGCACAACTACGGCTATCGTATTATTGACCACCACGTACAATCACCTAATATATTACATGGCGACCTTGCCAAGATTGTCCGTTCCGTGCCCAAGGGCATCGCCAGCCGCTGGTCCAGGATATGGAGAATGAGAAAAGTATGAATTTTAGGTAAAGGCGAGAGCACACGAAGCTTTTCACTTGAAGTACGAGCTATCTACGGCGATTGTAATAACTTTGGTTTGGTTGCTTTACATTTGGCAACATTTTTAGAATCTGCCCCTCCCTGTCCCCCTTGGGGACGCCCTTGGCGTGCCCGGTTTATAGGACGGACCCATCTCTTCCCGTGGGTGTCATTAAAGGCGACAAGGGACCTAATGTGAGAGAGGCAGCAACGTTATCTACAGGCGAAGTTAAAAGAAGAACACGGTGTGTAAAACTTGAATGTAGGTATACCAACAACAGGTTATAACTACGTTTCCCTGTCAACAACTATTAAGGTTTTCCCTCAAATTGCAAAATATACAAGCGATCATTAAGTTGCAATGGTATGTCAGCGGCATACGTCAGAGCCTATGGAAAGAGCGCATCTCGAAGGCAAAGGTGTGTCGCCACTTTACGTGATTGAAAGGAAAGTGAAACACGAAGTATGCTGTGTAGTCTGCTACATTCCCAAGGTCTTGCGACAGGCAAGGAGCACCGTCTTGGATCTTATGATTCTTTTTTGTCGCAAAGTTTGATTTAACCTGACCTAACCTAACTTTGTTTAACAGATGTAATGTTGTTCTTAAGACCTAGACGTGGGTCAGTCCTTACTGCTTAAACACTTGGAATCACATTTTTTTATTCGAATGGATGGCAAACGAGCAAGTGGGTCTCCTGATGGTAAGAGATCACCACCGCCCATAAACATCTGCAACACCAGGGGTATTGCAGATGCGTTGCCAACCTAGAGGCCTAAGATGGGATACCTCAAGTGCCAGTAATTTCACCGGCTGTCTTACTCTCCACGCCGAAACAAAAGATAGATTTTCTTTTTCTTTCTCATTTGAACCTTCAGGAAAACGAAGAAAAACGTGGAGCTTCGAGCGACATTAACATTCTGTTTTATACTGTACAGAGATGTACTTAGATTGATGTTATTAGGTATATCAAGAAAACGAAATAAATATCAAAATAGGAGCCAAAACGGTCAATATGAATAAAATGATTACAGGTATTATTAGCGAAGAAGTAGAGTAACTGACGACGTCGGAAGGTAATTATACTATAAGTATACTATCAATTAAAAACAGCGAAACTTCCTAATCCGGTCCTTACGTAGCGTGACGTTACCTGCATGCGCGTGAACGAGTCTATATACATATATAGTAGTAGTATAGTGTTGACCAAGAATTTATTTTTCTCAAAAATTACCGTAAATGTCGTCGTTGACCTACATATCAGGCATTGTTGAGGGCCAATCAAAAATTAAAAACAAAATGCTGGAGCGCTAAACATTTCAGCAATATTGCATATCTACTAACTCCACTATCAATTACATTACCGATACTACTTTTTACAGCAAATGGAAAAAAGACAGCGTTTCCGTCTGCAATAGCATGAGGTGTCGGCTTTTCGTTGTTGGTTTAAATTTACTTATTTACATTATAGTAGATTGTACAACAAGAGCATAGTCTACTACATTTTACCCAAGACGTTCATATAGCCACCCGAGCCCGTATGGTGAGGGTGGATAGACACGTCGAGGGGAAATTGGGTTTAATGCTCGAGGTTTACACTTTGCTTTTCGCTTCGATGGCGAGGAAACGAAATAGCAACAGTGGAAACAATTGTTCAATTACTATGTACATTTTATTTTTCATGCATTAGTATATAATTATATTTTTTTTAGTTTATTGCTTTAATTTTGATTGATTTGATTGATTTTATTTATATTAAATTAAAAATTATGAAAAAAATATATAAACTTCTTTGTTTGTGGCTGTTGACACCAGATTACCTTGGTCTTAGACGAAGATTTTATTTTATGCACTAGTGCATAAAAAGTCATTTTATGTCGCCTAGATCCAGCATAAACACGAACTTTACGAGCATGAGAAGTGAACAATATTTTATAATTAGACAGTTATTTTTTTATATTGAAATATATATTATGGAAAATGTAGCGGAAATGTTATGCTGTTTGACATAGAGTTATTACGTGAACATCTTTTATTACCACGTTTCGATTTCCGTTGCTAACTCTAATAAAACTGGCGATGACGGGCTTTCGCTGCGAGCGTGGTAATTAGAGGCAAACGCAAAAAAGACGAGACATATACGCGACAGGCGTGCTCCAGAAACCTAATAAGCATGCGCTATAAGAGTTACTAAGAATACTAAAGAAGGACGAAATTTCTACGTTGTTTAATCTTACTATAATAATGTAAACGACTGTTACTCCTTCCTTCCTAGATAGAATTTATATAAAGATAGCTGGAAGTTTGGAATAAAACAGAGGGTACTTTTCATCTCGGTATTTGCACAAAAAGAAATTTCACTAAAATTTCAACCGATGGGATTACAGAATTTTGAAATTTGTTGTTTTGCAACGAATGTAATTTAATCTAGGTGTGGTTTCGGGAATGTCCATGGAAGTTTTGCGCAAACCCGGGATTAATTTCAAGTGTCATAATAAAGTACACTTAACGGATTATGCATGCGTAGCCACGTGTAAAGGTTAGTTAATGAATATAGTAAGTAGAGGGATACTGTTTGTTTGTAGATATTAGGAGTTAGTATCTGGGATTATCATCAAACGTGGCGACTACTTTCATTATAATTATTTATACAAGCATCTTGTTATAAAATGTGTTATACTTAATGGAGGTTTTTGTGATAGACTCGCGTAGTATCGGAGTACCGTTTGATAACTGTGACATTAGTGTCACGCTTGTGATTGATTAATTTACGGAATGAACTAATTTGCAGCAAGACTGTGACGTTACGGTTAAACTGACCTCTGCCGGCTGCGATATTTTGCCTGTCAAGCAACCTTCATTAAGAGCGTTTATACCTGCTGAGCTGGCAACGTAGCATTTTTGTTAGTTTTTCTCGATTATTCCATAAAAATTGAATGAAAATTAAAAATGTGGTCTGATAGAACTGTTCTTAATATATAAGTTAATGTGTCTACTCCAATAATTATTCGTGATAGACTTTTATATTCTTTAAAAACGAACTAATATAAAAGTCTATCACTAATAATTATTGGAGTAGACACATTAACTTATATATTAAGAACAATTCTATCAGACCACATTTTTATTTTTCATTCAATTTTTATGGAATAATCGAAAAAACTAACAAAAATGCTACGTTGCCAGCTCAGCAGGTATAAACGCTCTTAAATGCGGACAGACTTTCCTAGTGAAACGTTTTTTTATCGAGAGGTACAGTCCGCAGCAGAAGTAGATTTGCAGTTGTGGCACTCAAATGATTTGAACGTTCTCTTAATACCTTGGCAGTAGAGTCGTGTGTAGATAATTTTGAGCACCTTGTCACTGACTGACAGCGCCATCTATTATTTTCTACATAAACTACCACCACGTAACTGCTCATCCACTTCTGCTGCTGACTGTACTATCATCCATATCACTTACGAACTGTCGCACGAAAAGTGGCAGAAAATATGTAGTGCAAAACGACGACAGCAGTATGTAAAGCCATAATTACGGCATGTGCGGGTGCTATAGTATTATATTATCAGTGATGTGGGTATCGAGTGGCGTATATCATCGACTTTCACCGTCGCCACTCACTTTTACACTCGAACATATCGATTACTTGTGCGGTACGTAGATGTCGCGGTGAATCTGCAGTTGTTTATATACCTAGCTGAAGATCTTTAGTTAGAGTCTTTGCAGACCGACTTTTTTAAACGCACCATGGGTGCGAGTGTTGGCTACCAGTCACTGGCAGCCAGCGTTGGCTTGTTATAAGTCTTGTATAAACAGTTTTTCAAGACAAGCCAGCGCCGGCTGCCAGCACTGACGGGTCCTAGAGCGCTGCCTATTTTTAACCCCCGACGCCAAAAAAGGGGTGTTATAAGTTTGACCGCTATGTGTGTCTGTGTCTGTGTGTGTGACCGCGCGTTTTTTATTTGAAAGCAGGTTTTCTAGCAATGGTTTTTGAGCTATTGAACTTTGTAGTGACTGTGGTAGTGACAAAGTATTCCAACTTTTTGTTGGTTAGCTAGGTTAGGTTATTAAAGTCTGTGACTGGTCTGGGGACTGGTGCCAGCGTTACTGGCTTCATCTAAACCTCGCTTAACTGCACAATTAACAAACAAACCACGAGAAAGGCACTAACGTGTTACTTAAACAATAAGCGAAAACAGACATGACACAACCTCGTCCACGTAGAGGTCACTGTTTACTATTCTGCGCGTCAACAATTTGTTTGTAAAGAAAGTTTATGCAACTGGTTTGCTCGTACACTTGGCTCGTTGGCACACCTTGTAGCAATGTGACAAGGCTCACAAATGGTCAGCTTTTGGCAGTTGTGTGCAACTCTGTTGGCAAGTACAGATGCGACCTTTGAAAAGTGAAACGGTCTTACGCAACGCCGAAGACATGTGTTTTAATGGTGCCGTTAATATTTGCCATTTGAAGCCACCGTGCGAAAACCGTGGGAATGTCGGAATTGAGTTTTTAGTGCAACGGCGTAACTGACAGTGTGGGATCTTGTGTGATATTTAGGTGAGGTGCCAAAAAACTTAACTAGTGCTGCATAGCAATGCACATTTTCAGAAAAAAGTAGATAATTACTAACTATAGTTAATTTTTAACGAAATATTTAAAAGTGTCGTATTTGTATCATTTGCTTAGTCTAATTTTTATGCGGCTCCTGTTATAATATCATCAGACAGAACCCAGAGCCGTAGATTTTATTTGAGATGTTTCATTTTATTATTTCCGTATTTTTTTATACTCTCCTGCTTATTGCGAAGGTTGATTTTGGATAGTTCGTTTGATGAATTAGCGATGGCATAAATTTGTCACTACAGTAGATAGCAGATATTTCTAAGCTTATTGTTAACACTTACATTTTAAGTAGTGATTCCATTTTCTTCTCCATGGCAAAGATAGAGTCGGACGACTGTGAGGTAAGGACCCGGCAGAAGGTGAACTTAGCGCACTGCGAGTCGCGCCAGTCGGTCTGCCGCACCAGGTCCATGGCGGCCGCAGTCAGCGATGACGCACTCGGCCGCCCATCTAAATGCTGCAAATCTTCAGGCATATCCTCAGACAGAGACCTCCTGTGTCTCCTCTTTACCCTCTTCAAATCCCTACCCTCGAAGCTAGGGTCTTGATAGAAGCTTAGTGTGTCACGTTTCGACCTGGTCGCTTCGCTGCCATCAGGAGACATGACTACGTAAACGTTTTCACTTGGCATCTTGTAGTTGTCATCGTAGACAGTCTGTCTACTGATGTATTTTCTGTCGATGTCGTAAGGGGCACCAGCTAAAGATCGCTTGTGCTCTTTCTCTAATTCGTCTTTGATGTCGTCCTCGGTAAGACCAGCGCTGCGCATGAGGTTAATATCTAACATTCTACCCATGGCTACTGCGCCTAATCCTAACGCGGCTCCTCCGGCCATTAAGCCCAAAGCTGGTAACATAGCGGGAGCGCCAGAAGCTGCCGCGGCCGCAACGCCAATCTTATCTTGGGCATATCTCTGGGTTTGTAGTGAGTTGGGAGAGTACAGACCTAAGTTATGGGATATCTTATGTGTTGCTTCAACTAATGGATCAAAGATTGGCTGAGTAACTTTTGCAATCGGATCAGTGATAGGTCTGGCCAATTGCTGAACGGTTTGGCTCGCGCTATGTAGGGTGTCCTTCATGGAGTCGGTGAATTTCTTCCACAAGGACGGTTCCGGTACTCGTTTGATGTATCCGTAGCTGTATGGATACCTCGGGCTGGTGTGGCTGTGCTCGTAGTAATTGAATTTGTTGTATTCGTCTTCGTAATATCTGTTGGCGTTGGTGTGGCCCTGTGAGCGCTGCTGGCCGTATCCATCGATGGGTTCCATGGGATATGGGTGAGCGCTCTTGGGTATATTCGTGGTGTAATATTTTACTTTGCGTTCTTTGTTATCGTGGTGTTCTGGATTGTCGCGGGTGACCTTCGCGGGTTGGACACCTAGGTCGGGATGTGCGTATTGCAGCACAGGGTTCCTTACGCTCTCATCGAAACCAGGCTTGGAGTTCTTAGGAGTGTACATTAAGGAATTAGGATAGTTGACTTCGCCGGGATGCTGCAGCATGCGTCTCTGGATGTGGCTCTCGGCGTACTCCATATCTCCGTTGTGTGCGCGGGAGCTGCGGCCACTGAAATAGTCACGCTTCGATTCTTGCTCGTTAATTTGCTTTATGTATTCAATGAGCTTCGAATTGGCGACTTTCGAGTTATCAGCTTTGGTGAAAGGACCGTAGCTAGACTTCAAATAATGATTATCTTTTTTCAGTTTATACGCATATACGGGGTTGTCACTGGTCTGGTAGGGACCGATGCTGTCTCCGGCGTCGAATTTTATGTTGTCAAATTTCGTGAAAGGTCCGTCTTTTGGTTCGAAGTTGTCGTCTTTCGTGAATGGTCCGAAGCTCTGAGCCGGGTCAGCTGCAGCAACGTCAGGGTATACGTCAGCCTCAGGTATAGCCTTAGGCGGAGTGTAGCCTTCTGGGTAAGGAATGAGCTCACCGTTGACGACTCTCGCGTTACGCCACGTCTTCTTATCCGACTCGTCGTCAGGCATTCTCACTCCTTGAATTTCTGGGATTCCATCATCACCAAGAGTCAGGATTGATCTTCCACGCTTATTAAATTTCTCAATAGCCTTTTTCGCGTATACGGGATCAGAACTGATAATTACTGGATCAGGAACTTTAGCAGACCTGCTTTCTCCATCAGAAACTTTTGTGCTGACCACTTCGATATAGACAGGGTTTCTGTCGTTCTTAATGACTGGATTACTAGGATCGAACCTATAATTCTTGATAGGAACTCCGTAGTCCATAAAGCTTGTTGATGTGATATACACCCTTTTGTTTTCGGTTCTCTTTTCGTTGTCGTAAGTAGGGTAGTAACTGGAGGTTTCTGGGTCCGCTTCTGGTTGTTTACCATCCTCTTGAATATGGGATTCAGGGTAGACGGAAACGGGTGACCAATTGCCATACTCCGCTTTTATATCGCTGGGTTCTTCAGTGTTTTTACGATTTAAGTAATAATCGAAGCCAGCTAAGTCGCTGTTCAGTGTTCCGACGAAGTTAAGTTTTCTTTGTCTCTGCTCTCTGTTTTGTTTTTGTTATCATCAGTAACGTTCGTTTTTATTTCTTCTTGGATGGTGGTTGTCGTGGGTGCAAGCGTGGTGTTGGGTTGCGTGGTAGTCTTGTCTTTCTTTTTGACGATGAGTTGTGTCATGTGCCCAGAGCGGGTCCTGATGTTGAGAGTCTGTGTGGAGTCAGGGTTGAGGCTGCGGGAGACCTTCAGCTCGGTGCGGGTGGTGCGCGAGGGCAGGATGGTGGTGCGGACCACCTTTGTGGTGGCGGTGGAGTTGTCGGACTCTGCGCCGGCGCAGCAAGCTGCCAGCAGCCAGAGCACACAGCACGTCCTTATTACGGGAATCATCTGGAACAAGAAAAGTAAAAATTAAAGCTGGATCATTCATCATCATCATCCCAGACTGTATACGTCTGCAACATTATGCTGAGTGGGGCCCAATTTATACTAGGTATTCGATATTATTTATTATTTCCTCCTTATTGTGTTTTTCTGTGTATCATCTATCTCTCTCTCTCTCTCTCATATTAATTTATTTAAAGTCGTTAATGATTTGTTTTTTCAAGATAAAAGTTTTTTCTATGTCAAGTGACACCATTAGTATTTTCTTCTTCCATCGGACGAGTATTCATTTTAGTAGGCACTTATATTAATGTTACTTGTTAATAAACCTTGCAATTATAATTAAACGAAAGTTTAAATATGACGGCACTCAGTATCTCTGAGGATGTCTTTATTAGAAAATAGAGGCGTCAGTGTACGATGGTTTAAACTATCTTCACTTATTTTATATCTCTACTTAGATTTCTAACATAAAACGATAATCTGTTTCATAACAAGTTTATTTACGATTATTTGCCATAAGTTTGGTGAAAGTGATAGGAAATCAGTATTGCAGTGGTTTTTCCTACTAGCATTATATTAGTAGAATTCTATAACGCATTGTCCGACACGTGATCGGTGCGCGTGCGCCGCATCGCGTGATCGAAAACAATGTGGGTGCAAAATAAAGTGGTTAAGTCTGATTACCTACTTTAGTTCATTAATTCATAATAATTTTTTTTCAGTGTATTTGCCCCAATCGGTTATCGAATGGGGATTTCAGGCTTTATCTAGTCTGGTCCTGTAACCACAGTGCTATCCGGTCGTCAAAGATGATGATTCGCAAATGGCACCAGAAACACGTTGTCTTTAAGTGTTCATTGTGTCGTGCGTTCCTCCGGCGGCACATCAAAGCTGCGCCAGCGCCGGTGAAACGCGGGAAACGCGTGACTCAGCGGGAAAATGCTAGTGATAAAAGTGAAACGGAGATCCGTGAGATGACTTGACAGTCTCAGAGTGCGGCTGTTTTTTTAAATTAGGGAAATTAAATTGGATTAAACGGAAATTATAATTATAAATATAGTTTATTATGGCATTTACGGACTTTATGAGCTACTAGCTTTTGCCCGCGGCTTGGCCCGCGTGGAAATCGGTTATTGCGCACTGTTCCCTCGGGAACTATGCATTTTTCCGGGATTAAAAGTAGCCTATGTCACTCTCTGGCCCATAAACTATCTCTATGCCAAAAATCACGTCGAACCGTCGCTCCGTTTCAAAGTCAAAGTCAAAGTTAAAGTCAAAATATCTTTATTAAATTTAGGCTATAACAAGCACGTCATAAAAAAATCTACCACCGGTTCGGAAAAACCTCTGTTGAGAAGAATCCCGCAAGAAACTCGACGAGGTATAATTTTTTAAACAGATTTACAATATTATTAAATGATATATAGGTACATGACAAGTATCGACGATGAAGTTTCGACGTGAAAGACGGACAAACATACAAACACACAAACACACAAACATACACACACACATACACTTTCGCATTTATAATATTAAGAAACGATAATTAACCGTAAATAAAACTTAGCTATAAACTAGACACCTAGTACTAATTACAATAGTATAGATAAATCAATGCTTTATTATAAATTAAAAAGGTACAATTGAAGTTACACTAAACTACTATATAAATAAATAAATAAATAAATATCACGGGACAATTCACACCAATTGACCTAGTCTCAAAGTAAGCTTAGCAAAGCTTGTGTTATGGGCACTAAGCAACGGATAAATATAATTATATAGATAGATACATACTTAAATACATATTAAACACCCAAGACCCGAGTACAAACATTCGAGTTCAAACTATATTATACAATTCCCCCAAGTCTTGTCCCTGAGGAAGAGTGCCCATAAGGCTGGCTGCATTTCCGCGCTGGATCGTGATTCCAATACGTTGGGCGAGAAATGCACCAGCCCTATGGTCATTGGTAATACTAGTACTTAAAATATAATACCAAATTAAACCTAAAAAACCGGCCAAGAGCGTGTCGGACACGCCCAAAATAGGGTTCCGTAGCCATTACGAAAAAATTAAGTAATATTTTTCTAATGATTTCGTATTTTATACGGAATATTCCAAGTTTAGGTATATTTATACCTTAGGCTGCTATTTACTCTTAAACTATTAATAATTCTCAAGAAAACAAAGCCGTTATAGTTTTCCTTGAAAGTTTAATACTTACTGCCATCCTGAATTTTTCAATTTTCTCCACCCACCGGTTTAGATTATAAATGATCGATTTTCTTGAAAATTTGCTCTTTAAAGTTGAATATTTCGCAAACAACTCACTGAACCGCAAAATCGTCTTAAAAAACCCCTTATAGTTTTAAAAGACCTATCCAACGATACCCCACACTATAGGGTTGGGATGAGAAAAAATAAATCACCCCCACTTTACGTCTATGGGAGGTACCCTAAAAAAAATTTTTATTGTACCATTTTGTCGACATAGTTTACATATATATCCGTGCAAAATTACAGCTTTCTAGAATTGATAATCCCTGAGCAAAGCCGCGGACGGATGGACGGACAGACAGACAGACAGACATGGTGAAACTATAAGGGTTCCGTTTTTGCCATTTTGCCTCCGGAACCCTCAAAAGGCCCCCGTTAAGACTTTTAGATTTAACATGGACCTCATAAGAATATGGGGATAAAAGAAGCCTATGTTTTCCAAATATTCAGCTAACTGCATACCAAAAATGTTATTTAATAAAAATTACAAGGAAGATATACGAGTACATAAAGGCATCGTCGAGCATGTAAGAAGCAGAGAGAAGACCAATGTAGGTTAGGTATGCCACCGTATTTTTTTAAACAAATAGTAATTTATTCACTTCGTACATTTATATGCACTATCCATACTAATATTATAACATGTTAGTATCCTTAGTTTTGAATAAATGATGATAATGATATGAAAGTCTAAATCTGGAATCAATGAAATTTTGCTGGGATGTCCTTCAACCACGTAAATTTAGGTAATTCCCGTAGGAATTTAGCAAAGTCCTAGAATTTCAAATCAACTACCGAATCTAAAGGCCGTGAGAAGCTGAGAGTAAAAGTTAGCTTACCAATACCGGGTTTGGCCTGTAATACGAGCAAATAATTAAATAAAACATAGATCATACTCCTCAAACTGAACAACATTCGTTCAGCGACTTTTCAAAATAATTAGTTTTTTTCATTTTTATTACACTTTTAACTTTATTCGAAGAAGCAATGTAAAACAAAATGCTTGATGTTTGTAGCATGACAGGACAGGCGACGTCAGTTGGGTTCTAGGATGGCGTACATTGATAGCAGTATTTTTTTGGGATTCGATTTGTAGCATTCGAAGATGGCGGATGTAGACAATATCTAATTTTGCTATTTCTGTTTCTTTGGCTAGTTGAAGTATAATTTTGATAGTGTTTTATGCGGCGATTTACCTTAACAGTGAACAGTGATCACAAAATCCTATATTACTCTCGTGTCTAACATTTTTTAATGCGCAAGTGGTCTCCACGTGGTTTCTGGAATTTTACTATCAAGTTGCAAAAACTACAATCACCGTACAACGTGCCTCTCAAAGAGAGTTTAACTTGACACTGGCGAAATTGTCCTATTTATTAGAACAGAAAAGCCATATTTTAAAAGAGAAGAAGAAGTAGCAGTATTTAATTTGTATGAAAAAAGGAAAATTCAAAGACTCCATTATTTTTAAAAGTCGCTGAACTAATGTTGTTCACTTTGACGAGGACGATCCATGTTTTAATTTTTTGATCGTATTACAGACCACACCCGGTATAAGTTATGCTCATTTTTATGTTGCGCAATATTCAAGTATTCAACCTAACAACGAAGGAGGGATGACCTCAAGTTTTACGCCTACGCCGTATCACCCTTGGAATTAAAACATAGCTTTCATAACACATTGTTATGTTAATAGCTAGTGTTATTTGTCATTGCGTAGATAAAAGAGTTATCAGAGCGTGCCTAATGTTCGGCCGAAGGACTGCTTGATAATGCATGTTTACAAATGATTTGCCTAAATGGCATGGAAACACTGCGTCGAATTGGGATTGTCTAAAAAATATACTCAGCGGCATAAAATTTGGCCCACTCTCAATACAAAACCGTAAACTGCTTCAACTTTGCCCTCTGGCCCCAACATTGTCTGATTCGATTTAGAGTCGATAACTCAGCACCTTTAGGTTTTTAAACTTTAACCCCTCCGTAATAATAATTCCCTTGTAGATAAAAGTTTAAAACCTATAAGAGTGCTAAGTTATCAACTCTAAATCAAATCAGGCAATGTTGGGGCCAGAGGGCAAAGTTGAAGTAGTTTACGGAATTACATATTACTGCATATATTTGAGGGCCAGATTTTTTGCCGCCGGTATACCTATGCATTGAAATACTTTTTCTTGATCTTCGCTTATCATCAAGCTTGATTGTGATCAAACGCAAGTCTGTTGCTGTGTAAAATAAGAAAATAAACTAAATTAACTAAATTATTAGAAATTAACTAAAATAATTTCTTTGCTCACCCGCGACTTTATTGATGAGCTAAGTTTATGCAAGATATGCGTTTTCATGCATTCCTCCACCTCCATACTGTAAGAAACCACACTAATCACAGAAACCCATATATCACCACCACCACACTACACTGACGCGTTTCGAACTTAACCAGAGCTCATCTTCAGACATCACAAACGTACAAACGTACACTATTCTACCAGATGTTAGACCAACACAGATATTAGATGGTGTACGGTTGTGTTGCTCTGAAGATGAGCTCTGGTCTGACTTTCACATGTGCGTTCAAAAGGTATGAATAATTATGACAGCGGCACTGGCGAATTTCCGAAAACGCATATGTGCGTCGATGGCAGTGAATGCGTAAATTGGCGCATGTTTCATTTGTAAACTTTTAGACTGGGCACAATAATAAAGGAAATATAAAAGACCTGGTTTAAATATTATATTATAGTGTAAGCGACCCTCCTTTACATTTCCAGGTTTTCAGTTATTTAACACCTTGTATGTATATCTCTCTCAGGTTTGTAGGTCTAGTCATTTAGGCTGTGCATTGTCTGTAAATCACGTTGCTATTTTAAAGATGTAGAATAACAATTTACCTACGTGCTACTCGTATGTATCTACATTGACTGACTTGCAGCCACTTACATCACTTTGCCGTCATAATCAATCAATTTACATAAGTAAGTGCATCTCACAATCCATTTCTCCGGCATCGGGGTCGTTTCCCGCATTTTCACCGCGTTTCCATTACGATGTAATTGTGTAACTTGCATTCTCACAGTCTCTATTGGAAACGGCGACCTCTTTATGTTACCGCACTGTTTTGTCGCATGAGTAAAGAAACTAACAGAGACTAGGGTTCATTAATTCAGCTGTTTTACGGAGGCTCTTTTCAACTATCGCGAAGTGGATATGCTGCGAAGTGGTAAATAGATCATCATCATCATCATCATCATCATCATCATCATCATCAGCCGGAAGACGTCCACTGCTGAACAAAGGCCTCTCCCTTAGAACGCCACAACATATAGGTTGCCCGCAACTAACTATGATGTCGTCAGTCCACCTGGTGGGAGGCCTGCCAACGCTTTGTCTTCCGGTTCGTGGTCGCCACTTTTCTCTCCCAACGCTTATCTCTGCTTCGAGCGTTGTGGCTCGCCCGTTGCCACTACTTGCATATATTGTGTACAGATTGGTCTAGGTCTATTTTACAACAATTCTGTAAAGTTGTCACTTTCTGGGAAATTACTATTATGTGTTTCATCTATTATTATTTTTAAACTTTATATATTTTGATACGTACCCACCCGGTACAGTTGCTAAATGCCAACCTTCAATAATGAAGTGGCACTATAAGAAGAACACCTTTTCATCGTCAAATTCAAAGTCAAAGTATTTATTGTGTGTTACAAATAATACATTACACAGGTGTCAATACGACATACAATACAATTTAACTTAACGACTATGTAGAATCTAAAGTAATTATAATCATTCTCATGCATTATTAAAATATCGTATTGGAATCAGATTGGTTGACTGTAATAACAGGATTGAATGAACCTTGTCTCTGTTCCGTTTCTTTACTCACGCAGCTTTGTCGAAGTTTCTCATGAATGACAGTTCTATTCTGAGATTATGTATGAGCTAGGCCTTTATTACACACGTAGTTGCTTCATGTCGCTATTATTGACAGATTGAAATAAAAGTGAGTACATCACACACATATCGGCATACATACGCCCCAAATCGGGGCGCAGGCCTCTTCTAAGCATGAGAGAGCTTGGGCTGAGTTACCACGGAGTTACGCGGATTGGTAACTTCACTTACCATTGAATTACTTCTCAGGTTTGTCCGCACATCTCTGGTGGAAACATTCACAACGTTCCACCCTCATTCTCGCTCCGCTCAGCTACCTCGCACAGCTCTAGTGGAAACGCAGCCTTACAATGCGGCCGAAACGTCAACAAACAATATTTTTCTTGATTAAGACCCCGGGTCTATTCGAAGGTGGGGGGGGATAGTGGTAATTAAAACCGTGAAAGCCACTATTTTTGATCTAACCTTACGCATGCATTATTAATATGAAATTATCTTTTAAATAAACAAGTACTTAATTAATTTGATAAGCACGGTGTAAGAGATACATTAGAAACTGCGCGTACGCCGGCGATTCACTTTCCATGGCGGGTCAACGACCGCGCCCACAATCAGCTGCCTACTGAGCTTAATGCTGCTAATTAGACGATATTACATAGATTTAATTATAAATGTGCTTCAGAATCTATACATAGAAGTACATTACCGTACCAAATTTCAAGTTGATGCCATTAATCGTTGAGGAGTTACATCCCGCAAAGACGAGCTTGGTTTGGTTCTCGTGTGAAAAAAGTGTTTTTTTTTTAAATGCAGTTTTGTTTCTTTTTAAAAAACAAGCACCGTAAGATGAGGTTACTTTGCTCCGATATTTGCTCCAAATTTCGTAATCTTTGTTTTATTTGGAAAATGATTATACCATTGATTAGCGATAACCGGCGGTTAAATGTGATGCCGTCTCCGTCTATTCGAACAAAACAAATAGAGACGGCATCACACCTAACCGCCAGTTAACACTAATAATCAAAATCAATGGATGGTGAAACAGCCCCTAAAACTTTAATTTAGGAGCAATGTTACCCGGCGTTTGGGTAACTATGCTCCTGAATTTAATTTCATTCATAATTCATACTAGGAGGCGTTTGGTGCATTTTTACACCATGATTATCATTGCACTCCGTCTTATCACTGTACGGCTTCTGACAGGAAAATAAAAGAAAATATCGGAGAAAAAATTGAAGCTCAGTGTTGCCACTTTATCAGGCGGCTTGTGACACACAGCGGCATACAATTTGGCCCACTACATACAAAATTACCTATTCCTGCATACATTTGACGGGCAGATTTTATGCCACTCAGTGTAATTGCAAATTTCATAGCAATACGGGCGACAAGGGGGGAGGCGGTTAGCCCCTTAGGAATATATTTCGAGTCTTTTTCAATTATGATTAGATGACTATTAGAGAGTTAAACAGATTATGTTTAAGCGTAACATTTATTTATATTTATCTGAAATTTCGAGTCGAATAAAATCCGTGACAAAACCGTGAACTGTTTTTATACCTTTGCACATAAAGATGGTTGGATTCAACGATTTCTCTAGAAAGTACAAAAATTTAGCATGAAATGGTTTCTTAATGCGAAGTGTCTGTCGGCTCTGTCCGCACGGGTGCGTCTGTAGGCCAAGCTACTATACATTATTCTAAGCGCCTGAGTCTATCTTATCTACTATGTTGTAAAAAAATAGGATCTAGGTCGTTAACTTTTTGGGATTTTGGTAGGCTGTGTCAAATCTGCTTTTCAGTAGAAGGGTCCTTTTTCGAGCGGTTATTCCATATGAATATCGTGGGCAGTTTGTTGACATGGTAGCAAATTCTTTTACAGTTTCCAATTATGTAGTAAAACTAAAGGACGTCTAAAAATAATCTAAACTGCCATCAACATCTACACATAGATATCTAAATAATTATATTCACAAAAAATGTAACCATGAAAATGAGGTGGGTGAGACGCTCGAATGGCCCAGAAATATCTAACTAAAACTGAATACTTCCCTCCAAAGTTTATAATGATTCATTGTTAATTTGCATTAGATGATTAGATTAGATAGACTAGAGATTGTGAAGGGATGTAGACCATTTTTTTGCCTATTGAATGCACTGCTGGGCAAAGGTTTCTCCTTCATTCTGTCACTCGTCTCAGTCAAGAACTTGCTCGAATAACTTATTTTTATTGTTGGGTTTAAGTTTAGGCCATCTCTACGCGTTTTCTTGTTGTTGTTGGATCTAGAAAGGGAGCATTTTATGGCTATCTATTGTTTGCTAAAATATGCTAAATCCCGAATACATAGAAATTTATTTGACATATTCTTATTTTCCCGAAAATTAGATGCCATAATGATACGAATGCAATACGTATTGTTTTCCATATCTTTAAGTGCAATAATAAGTATTATTTAACAGAATATTTAAACGTTCATGCTAAATAGTGTTTATTTTTATTATTGATTAAAATTACTTTTTTCTATTACTTATCTATCTATTATCTTTATTATCCGGTCTACTATAAAAAATACCAAACATCGAAGGCTAAGGCGGGAGCGAAACGGAGCTACCCTAACCTATCCGAGTCGCTTCTGCTCCGAACCGTCTTGCTCGCTCGTTTGGCTCGCTCGCACAAATAAATGTCGCAATTCTAACCTAACCTATGTGGGTAAAATTTACCTAGTTTAAAGGCTTTTTGACGTATGGGATTTATCAGTATACAGTGTCGATACTCACCTTTTGCATGGATGGCAAATGACATTATGGCAAGTGATAGGTACTTATGGCTTACAATGATTATGAAAAATGAAATTATTGAAAGTAATATTATAGAAAACAAAGATTCTGTCATTTGATTAATATGGTAAACAATGAGTAGTGCAAATTAATTTATAAGAAACAATATTATGGCGGTTGAATATTATAGCACATGAAATTAGGGCAAATGAAATTCAGGAAGTACCTAAAGGTATACTGCATTTTATACATATGTATTTATTTGTTTCGCGGATCTAGGAAACTGCTCAAAGCAACAATAAACTAACTTGATCTTATCGGTATGGCTGATGAAACGCGTATATTCGGTTTTAGCCTTTAATCCGAAAAAACCTGTGCCCTTTAGTGTAAGTTTTCGGTTACAACATACATCTCGATCGCGTTCGCGTTAAAATCTCAATTTGTATGGAAACACGAACATCGCAAATTTTAATACGAACGCGATCGAGACGTATTTTGTAACCGAAAACTTACACTAAGGTTACTGGTTACCGAGGTATCACAAAAATTCTTACTTTTTATAAATAAAATAGCTGCCTAATACCAAGTTCGCGACCCCATTAAGCTTTCTCATCCTAATACCGTGACCAGGTCGCACGTGATACCTTCAGGCTATGTTAACATAGTTTATATACCTAGTATCCGATCCAAAGATAACAATATGACTGCTTTTAGTGATTCTTTGATTCCTTGAGAAGCCGCGGGTAAACATTAGTTATTTATAATACAAGACACCAATTTGAAGCTTATAGGTATTTTAAAGGTGACGCAAAAACTAAGTTTCCAAAAATCACACAGAAAAATCAGCACATAATAGAGCCTTATGTAAACGCTAGAACTTCTTCTGCTGACTTGACTCAAACGGTCCGGTCACGATTATGTGGGACTACAAAGCGATCTAAAAAAAACACGGCGGAAAATCTAATTTATCTGTGCATTCAGTCTAATTAGCTTGTCACTATTCAATGAAAAAAAACGACACAGTAATTAAATGGGTGCACAGCACAGATGAATGAGAATGGCCAATTTCATAAACGCTGATAACCTTTTTCACACTTACGTATGACATACAAAAGAGCTTGTAAAATCGCGTCGCTGCCGATCGCGCACGGTCTTGCCTGGATCTTAGCAAGCTTCCCTTCGGCACCATTGCGTAGGATTTATTTACCGCTCATGCATTATTCGACGATCGATCAATTATAGTTGCGCTGCGGAGGCGCCTGCGCATTGTCTGTATTCAATGAGCTTGTTTGAGAGCACCTTTACCGAGCCCGCCTTACTCGTTATACTAATTAGATCGGTTGTGTCGAGTAGTTGAATTTAATTATTAATTAACTAAATATTTGTTCGAAAAAATAATTGTTTTGAAAATTATGGTTCAAAACATTATAAAAGACGCTCTGGTAACTGCCTAACTGCTCCATTATCAGACTATAGACATTCTTAGGCCCACTCTGTCCGCGTAGAATTTGTTTATCAATATCCCGCGGGAACTATGCAATGTTCCGGGATAAAAACTATCCTATTTCCTTCCCTAGGACTCAAACTATCTGTATCTCGAATTTCATCTAGCGATTTCAATGATTCTGCAACACTGATAACGAGATTTGCAAATAAATAAATAATATTGTGTTTACTTACCATAATATTGTATAATTGGAGCTCCTTTAACAAAGATATAAGGATAGCCACCAATCCAAACTTAGGTATTTGGTATTCCAAAGTTAGATGATTTAAGATGTAGTTATTCGAGAAGGTCTTGCGTATTTTTTTTCGGACCCTAGTGGGTGCTTTAAAGTCAAAGTCAAAGTCAAAATATCTTTATTCAATTTAGGCTATAACAAGCACTTATGAATGTCAAAAAAATCTACTACCGGTTCGGAAAAACCTCTGTTGAGAAGAATCCGACAAGAAACTCAACAAGGTATATATTTTTAAACAGATTTACAATATTATTAAATGATATGTATACATCACAAGTATTTCACACAACTTTATTTTTAACACAGTAGGTTCGCTATTTGAAGTGATCGCTAATGCGGATCGGAATTACTTCCAAATATCCCTGTCCAGATACGAGTATAATCATTAAACATGAAACTACCGTGAGACTCACTCATATTAAATGATATTATAACGGATAACTCACGTCTTAAACCGAGTTTAGCTCGACATGTTTCGGGCTATTTCGTAGCCCTTCCTCTCAGGAACGCCGGCGGAGCGGTGGCGCGTAGTGTGCGTGTTGCGGCAGCCGCCGAGTCGCGTGCTCCTGAGAGGAAGGGCTACGAAATAGCCCGAAACATGTTGAGCTAAACTCGGTTTAAGACGTGAGTTATCCGTTATAATATCATTTAATATAATCATTAACTTTATAAAACGCCTTAGATATTAATGTCTTCTTGACAATAGATCTGAATTTTGTATCTGTTTCATTTATAATATTTTTTGGAATTTTATTATAAAAACGTATGCAATTTCCCAGAAACGACTTTTTGGTTTTAGCCAGTCTGTAAGATGGAACTTTAAGCTTCCCTGTGTTTCTAGTAGCCTTTGGCTTATCGACGTTAGTGGGAAAATCACATATGTTCTTCCTTACATACATGATTATTTCGCCTTTAATGTAAGGATACATTCGTCTTTAATGTCAGGATTTTGAATTAAGAAATAATTATGAACCATAATAAGGAAGTTAGTTATTAATTAGAAGGTTTCAAACGTCTAAATTAACACTCGTGTACTTACCAGTGGCAAGGTTTATATAGTTATACAAAATGGCCGCGTAATGTTTTAAAAACGGAAGGAGTTAACATCCTCAATCGGTTTAAATATTTATTTATTAATGCAAGAAACATGTCTACTTATGTTGTTATGTCATGTTATTTGGCTGATGCAAAAATAAACCAGTTTTTTTTTCATATTTGAATAAGTGAGAGGTTCGTAGTTGATATTAATTTATACGAAGATTAATTAATTGTCGTTTTGTACATTCGTATTGGTTATCATAATTTTTGGGGGGTAATGACCTTTTTAGGGTCCCGGAGCCAAAATGGCAAAAACCCTTATAGTTTTGCCAAGTCTGTCTGTCTGTCTGTCTGTCTGTTACTTTGACAAATAAAGACACACTTTGCCTTTAGTAGATAGTGGTAGATAGAAGAAACATAATTGAAGTTAAGGGTAGAAAAGAAACCAGTGTGCTGAATACAATGACTACCGTTCTATGCACAATGGGTTTGCGTATACATTTGATGGATGTACACATTGAACAGGACAGAGCAGCTTCTGAGATTAACAACCAGTTCGGCAACTAGGTCACACATAAAGAATCTGTCACCTGCCAGTTACCTAACTCGCGGCAAGTGTGCTAATATTATCATAATAAGCCAACCCCGAACGGAAGTGGGCGAGCATAATCAATCGATTACGACACTGCGGAAACCGAGCCGAATCAAAATAAGAAAGCATCGCGCATTCCGATATAATTACAAAATCGCTCGTGTTTGGGTGCCGGCGGTGAAAGCCGTTGCGTCATCCCATTGGCCGGCGCGCGCCGAGCACGCCCGAGCCGCCCCGAGCGCGCCCGATCATCGCCGACAGCCGCCGAACGTTCCCACGTTTAGCCGTTACATACGATTGTTGACAATTAGAGAGTCAAAACGTCTCGACATAATATCTCGTTGTAATACACGATGATCACACATTTAATAGGTAATTAGTGTTAACAGCGTTAACATATTTCGATTATAATTCGGTGACGCAATACCTTAATTAGAGATACGCATGTTGCGTAAGGCGCGAAGTTCTTAATTTGTGAAATTATGCCTTTCCTCAAAGGTCGGTCAGCTTATCCATAATTAATTAACTTTTTCTTTGCAGAATTAACTGACACAGATCACATCGTGCGTGTAGTTTACCCGGCGAGTTAGAAACTTTTGTTCGTCGAACTGAGTGTTATTTTACATTGAGTAAGTAGGTAGTTTTGATAATATAATATACTTGTTCGAATGATGATTTAATGCCTACATTGCTGAATAGAACAATAACAAGACGAAGAAATGGTTACATATTTGAATATCGAAAGTTAAAATATCTACGGGTAAAATGTCGATGTTCAAAATATCGCAAATTAAAATATCGACTGTATCAAAATATCGAAAACTAAAATAACGAAAGTTTATATTGTCGAATGGTTAGATAATCTACGTCCAATATATCGAAAATATCTTTATCTATAAAAGTGACATCGAAGGATATAATCCAAAATCCAAAATATCGAAGTACAGAGTATCGACAGGGTTGTCGAGCTCTTTCTTACCACAAAATATGTACCATGTTTTTATGCAAATAAATTTTTTATTTTTTTTATGAGTGTATTTGGTCTATGTTCGAAGTGTACCACGTCAAAGACTTTGATATTTCCGGTTAAAAAATGATTGTATGAGTGTTCTTTTGGCCTTGCCCAGCCATTAGATGAAATACTCCTCTAGACTAGACTATCCTTTGATCGCGACTCCAAATCGTTACATGTCGAGAAATACCAATATCTTACTAAATTCACATAGGAATTTCCAGAAATCACATCGTGGTCTTCATTTACATTGTATGACGAACATCCGTGAACATGAATCTCATGGAAATATGGAGACAAAAAACGCCTTCGTTTTGCCGCATATGTGTTATTCCAAACGTCCAGCTCAAACACCAAATTTCACCCAATTTAGAGTTAATTTTAAACGCCTTTATTACGTATCTATTTTGAAGGGATTATTCGACGCTCATGCCATTATTGTTTCTTCCTAGTCGCGATTCTGCACAATATGGATTCCACACATTTGCTTTTGATCACATCCTTATTCTTCGCAGTCATTAGTTTTATACAATCGGTTTCTTCCTAGTCGCGATTCTGCACAATATGGATTCCACACAGTTGCTTTTGATCACATTCCTTATTCTTCGCAGGAGTAGTTTGATGTACCTCGACGAAATCAGTTAAAAGCTATCAATTTATTTCCCATGTAGGTACATGTACAGTCAGCGTTTAGAGATATCACCGGAGCTGACTGCGAAGAATAAGGAATGTCATCAAAGCAAATGTGTGGAATCCATATTGTGCAGAATCGCGACTAGGAAGAAACAATAATGGCATGAGCGTCGAATAATCCCAGTCGATCGGTTAAACATCCGCCGTAATAACACCAAAGCCCTACTCACTTTCATATAATTACACCTCGTAAAAAAGGCAGCTCACTTGTCTCTATTTCCACATGTTATCGCTCCACCCACGGCTTTGTCTTGAGACCTTCAGGCAACAGGTTACTATTGTCTGGAATTGGGGCATCTTTAGAAATCGAATGACTCTGCTACTTTCTTAGCTATTGTGGTAATCAATTAGTTATATCAGCTTTAACTTTGACTAATGGCACGGCGAGGTACGTTACTTGGTCAGGCGAATCTCAGCGAGATTTTATTAGCAGTGCACTAATAAATCAAAGAGAATGAATGTGTGCAAGTGCTGCTTTACAAAAGTAATATGGAATGTTTTCTGAACAACACGCAGATTAACTTTCGTTTTATTTACACGTAATAATCAGGATTAGGATAGTTAAACCTTGTTTATATTTTGTTGTATTTATAATGTGTTATTTTTGATTTCTGTTAACTTTAAGGGAACATTCAACAGGTCAAATGATGAAGTTAATTGGCTTAGATTAAGAATTAAGTGAAACGGTGTACGACTAAAAGATTTAAATTTGTGACTTGATTTTTTTAAAAGCTCATAACTAATGTGTTTAAATCACACACATATTTATCAAAAGAAGGTCAAAAAGTGTGTCAGTATTTGTTTTTTTTATTCACTATATAACTTCACTGTTATTGCTAAAGCTTAAAATTCAAAATTTACAAACTTCGTGAGTGATTTTGAGGTAATAGGTAAGAGAGTTATCAAAAAACTCACTTCTTAACATTGCATAAATGAAATATGTGCGAATTGTAAAACGTCATAAATTAAAAACCTTTGCACTGTTGCGCATAATTATTTGCGACTCTTCTGGCGTTGCAGGTGTCCATGGGCGACGGTAATCGCTTACCATCAGGCGATCCGTTTACTCGTTTACCCCCTATTCCATAAAAAAGTATCACATTTTTGAATTCCAATTTAACCCACTTCAAGTCACAAGTCATTGACTGTAGGTTGGATGACATAATGCAGCAGGTACACTCAGCAAAAAAAGCTTCCATTATTTTTTTATTTTTAAGAGAAATTTATGTATCATTATGTTTTGTTAAACGATATAGTATTAACACGTTTACACGCTGTCACAGTGCCCATTAAAAGCAATCGTGCGCAGTTACTGGAGCGCGACGGTTCTCGCGACTCGAACCGCCCGCGCTATTTGGGTCACTGGCCATCGCAAATGACTGACACATACTTACAATCTTTATTTCAGCGGTTTTCAAACATTATTGGTGACAGAACCCTTTCAGAAATTAAATATGGGCTGGAGTTCTCAAATAGACAAAAATTACTTTAATATTTTCACATGGCTTGTCAAGACACAATGGCACTGTGTCAAGCCGGACAGATAGACGGATAGACAGACCGACAGACAAACAATAAAAGTGTGAGCGAAAGAGAGAGTATATATATGCCACTTAATGCATCCAAACCAATCATGAAGAATATATATTTACGTGTAATAGAAAATTTATTTGCACAAATATTATTTATGTGGCATTAAATTACTCATATTTATGTGTATCAAGATTTATGACAGCTGTCATACTTTTCCCACCTAGTGGTCACGTAACGTGGAAAATGCCGAAATTGCTGCGGTGGTGCACGCGACGCGCGAGTTTCGGCGTTCTTCGTGCAGTCTCATTACTTTAGAATACAGGTTTGCTGTTACGTAGCATGTGGTTAATATACTGTGGCAATTTTAACTTAATTTTATAATACGTTTTTGAACCTATTTTCACTCACGAAACGAAAATGTTTGTGTCTAAATATTATGTATAATGCTTTAGAAAGAATTTTTAAAGTATAAAAAGTATACTATGCACGCGTTGATCCAAGCTATAAAATTATGGAAAATCGTTTAATATATTTTGCACACGTACGAGTAAACTGCAACGTAAAGTGTGGTTGGGTATACACACTACGTTTTTCTAACTCTATGTATCGGTCTGTCTGATACCACTTCAAGCTTAAACCGTTAAACCAACTTTTATTTTATGAAAGACAGTTTGAGACCCTGGGAAGGACATCAGCTACTTTTTATACCAAAGAATTGGAAAGCGCTCGAATTCTTCGCAGACGGAGTCGGCAACTGTTATTAGTATTTCTTCTACCTATATTAATTAGGGCAATCAATATTTACATTATTATACATATATTAAGCCGTAATACTCCGTAGGATTATAAGGAGATACATAAAAGAACAAGGGTCACCGACATAGCCAAGCGAATTAGCTCGTTGAAGTGGCAATGGGCGGGCCAGTATAGCACGGAGAACGGATGGCCGTTGGGGCCGAAAAGTTCTCGAATGGAGACCACGGATCGGCAAGCGCAGCGTAGGACGTCCACCAACGAGATGGACGGGTGACCTGGTTAAAGCCGCGGGTTCACGGTGGATGCAGGCCGCTGCCAACCGAAGCAACTGGAGATCTAAGGGGGAGGCCTATGTCCAACAGGACGTGAGATAATGGTGATGAATATTCGGATACTATGCCATTTACTAAGCCAACACTCAATAGGGCAATACCGTGCGGCGCACCCGCTCGTACGGTTTGGTAAACAATTGGTATGGTAATGTTGAATGCCGTGGAGGTCGCGCGACTAAATTATTGCCAACATAAAGTTTTAATGTTGGTAAAGGTTACGTTATAGGTAGAGTCATTCACGATGACGCGTGCCGTGGTTCTTATTACAATGTCATTAATGTCTAATTTTGACAAAATTACGCGTCTTCGTGGATGGCACTAGGTATAATGTCATCTATCTACAGGTAGGCTGCACATAGGGTAGGTATGTAAAGTAGCTGTTCGGACTTTGAGCTGCGTACAAAAAGCTGTGTACAAAATTGGTTGGTCCAGGCGGTACTTGGCGGAGGTACCTATCAATAAACGACACTACTTTACCTTGCTTTTGTGCTACAAACCGTGAATATTAGTTAGGTGTGTACGACACACGTATATGTTAAAACGCAGAACACGCTCTCTTCCTTTTCCACATCAAAAATCACACTAAATACTCCAGTTCATTATCAAAGGCTTACGACCACCAGAGCGAATAGTCGTTTTCAAAGCAACTTTAACTTACTTTTTAGATACTTGTAACTGACATTTAAGGGTTCCGTAGTCAACTAACCCTTATAGTTTCGCCATGTCTGTCCGTCTGTCTGTCCGCGGTTAAGCTCAGAGACCGTTAGTACTAGAAAGCTGTAATTTGACATGAATATACATATCAGTCACGCCGACAAAGTGGTACAATAAAAAAAAGTAAAAAAAATTTTTTTAGGGTACCTCTACCTACATAGACGTAAAGTGGGGGTGTTTTTTTTTTCTCGACTAACCCCATATATCGTGGGGTATCGTTGGATAGGTCTTTTAAAACCATTTTGGGGTTGCTAAGACAATTTCTCTACTCAGTGTTCTTTTTGCGAAATATTCAACTTTAAAGTGCAAATTTTCATTGAAATCGAGCGCCACCCCCTCTAAAATCTAAACTGTTGGGTGGAAAAAATTCAGAATGGTAGTAAATATATCAAATTTACAAGGAAAATTATAGCGGCTTAGATTGCTTGAGAATTATTAGTAGTTTAAGAGTAAATAGCAGCCTAAGGTATAAAATATACCTAAACTTGGAAGATTCAGTACACAATACGAAATCCTTAGAAAAATATTATTTGATTTTTTCGTAATGGCTACGGAACCCTATCCTGGGCGTGTACGACACGCTCTTGGCCCGTTTTTGTAATTTATGATGTATATTGAATGAATAAATAAACTAAACTAATGAGGGAGGTCCTATGTTAACATTATAATAACATTCACAATTGAACTGTGAAGTTCTGATGGTCCTAAAGGAAGATCAGTTTAGTGCGTCCGTAAGGGCGGCGTTTGGGACAATTTCGTGACCGTGATATGTATTTTACAAGCTTTTATTTAATTTCACCTGTCCCGTTGTCTGTCTGTCTGACTGTAATCAAATCTTGTAAGTTAAATTTGACCAACTTCCAGTAGTCAGATTGACTTGAAATTTGGAATACTTATGTAAATCGCGTGACAATACAATAATCTAGTAGGGACATTCTGGTCGTCCAGCCATGATCGTCTCCGCAGGACGGAACTCTTCAACGGTTAATAGCATCGACTTGAAATTTGGTATGCAAATGTAGTTTGTGACAGACAATGCAAGTACAGCTAGTAGTAAAGCTTGTATTAAAAATGTTTTTTTTTTAATGTTAGATTATTTCATTTCTTTTTCTTTCTCCATGTTATGTCACGTATATGATTTCTTTCATTCTAAATTAGTGTAATTCAATGATATAGACCTAGCTAAAAAAAGTCACTAAAAACGGTGTAACTGTAGAGTTTCTTGTTTTCTTCAGGAGGAGTCTCTTGATTTCTTACACAAGTTGTTTTAAGCAATAGCTGAATGAAAGAAGTTGTACGGTCTACTTGTTAAAAAAGTATTGAAAAACAATGAAACAATGACAGAGGGCGACAGTCATTAGATACGTTACATAACGTCACATGCCCGCGCGCAGCTGATTGAAAACTAATGATCCCTGACAGCGGACAAGAGTGTTCCAAGACGCGCACTTTATCCAATTTCATTATAATTAAGCTCAAGCTGCAAGATTCTTTGTTGTGAAAAACATTCGGGAAAGTTTATGTATGTCTTTGAATTTTCTTTTATTTCAGTTTTATTCTTCGCTAATTGGCAATTTACTACGAGTATAAGGAGTTTTGCATACAATACAATATTAAGCATTACATTACAGTCAGCGTCATATAGTACGTAGCAGTCAAGATCACCAAATACTTGGAAACATACAAAATAGTCATTACCAGTGACTCAGTCAAAGCAGTCAAATTGTTCGAGACATCCATCGTCCATACTTATAACATTCAAGACGACATTAGTACCGTAGCAGCCAAAGTATCCAAAAGTATGGGACACCACAGGAAAATTGGCTTTATTACACACCGTATAAGGTCCAATGATCTAGTTAGCTAGTCATCTTTAATACAATGTGAACGGTGTTCCATTTTCAGTCTCTTGGTGCAAAATGCACATGTGATTACCTTTTTAATTAAATAGCTGAAGCTTTGGAACCAATCACAGAATTTTACCACTATCTTATGATAATTTTGTGTGACGTGATTTCAAAAAGGGCCCTAAGCGACGGATTACGGTACGTCTGCTGAGTATACGTCTGCTGTTATGGTATTATCAGTAAACAAACATAAAGCTCTTTATACAGGATGTAATTTTGATCGTGATTCAAAATGAGTGTTAGTGTGCGTGTTGCAGCAGCCGCCGACTCGCGTTGCTCCCAGAAGAAGGATTACGGATTAGCCTGATACATGTCGAGCTAAACTCGATTTCAGACGTGAGTTATCCGTTTTGTTATCACTGAAAATTAGTGTTTCAGGCTCAATTAATGCTGGACTATTATAATGCATTAACGCTTTTGTTAAAGTTAGTCCGATAAAGCTTAGAATGTTCATTGCTTTGCTGAAATTAAAACCTGAACTCAATGTATGGATATAGGCAAATTGAATAAGACTTTTTTAAACAAATGATGATATTGTCCAGCATTAACTGGGCTTGAAACACTAATTTAGTATCACGTTTTTCAAGATTGCATCCTCTTTAAATGTATGTAGTATTAATTGTAATAAAAAAGTTGTAGTACTCCATTACGTAATTATATTACTGTCTCTAATGTTTTTAATTATATTACAATAATTTTAGAGGTTTGGTAATTTTAGAGGTTGGGATTGAAAAACCCCAGTGATGGGCTATGGGTTATCAACTTAACTTTTAAGGATAAGAATAAAGATACACTCTTGGTACGGTAACCAAAAGACGCGTTTCAAACCTCACCCAGACACCTGAAAAGCCGTTTCGTTTAAAAAAAACTTGACTTTCAAGCTCTGCTAAAATAAACAAAAAATATAACTTGTACGTCAAAAATTCCTCATAATTGTCCAATCCACCCTCACACACCTCCCACTTTCCCACCCGAGTTACTCCAGGTCAACAAGCTTTCGTGCACTTTCTTCGTTGCGCGGACGCAGGTCAACTCACCGTGCAGTGTCCCGTCTAGAAAGTGAAACTTGAACGCATACTCCGATGTACCCACTTTGAAAACACTCCACTTCGACTACAGAAACAAAACACTGCACAGAAAAAAATCTTTAAAAAGAAGTTTTTTTTATTTGACACTCGGATCGTCACTTGTCGGGTGTGCGGGTTGGCGCGGCGTTTGCGACTGCGCAGTGAGAGCGGCGCGGGCGTTGTGTAAGTTGGAAGTGGCAACGTGCGATCTGTTACAAAACACCTTTTTCTGATGTGAAAAGTACGTGACATGTTTACAAAGATGAGGGATTATGCAAAAGGTTTTTTAGGTTGGAAGGATGGTTGGTGGTCAGTCAGTTTGGGAGACTAGGTTTTAAATGTTTAACTTGACTCTATATATATAAAAAAAAACTTTTATGTAGCTTTTATCTGGCTGCACAGGCTGCTCTGAATCATTAGGACTGACAGTTGAGTTTAAATTCGGGTATTTATTAAAATCTCATCCCATTATAAACACTAGAATCCCAAGAACCAGCCATTTACATAGGAAATTTGATAAATATTATTCCACCAGTTGAAAAGTCTTTAACGAACATAGAGCCTTCTTTTTTATCCAGGAAAAAATATAGGTCACGTGCCAAAACAATTCACAACAATAGTTATTTGTGTCACAAGGGAGCAAAATGGTGTATTTACGGCGAGGGCGTACATTGAATCCAGAATGTAGCGAAGGATTCTATAATAGAATCCTGAGCGTAGCGAGGGATTCTAAAGTAGAATCCTGAGCGTAATGAGGGATTCAAGTGTTAACGCCCAAGATGAAAATAATTTTGCTCCCGAGTCGCTCATACAACTTTTCACACCGAGCATTAAGAAACTTGAAAAAAAAAATCTAAATATTATTAAAGAACAACCAGCATAGAAAATGGCATGGCTTAACAATTATCAACTTCAAAAAATGGCATTTGCAATAAAACACTTAGAAAAGCCTTGAACAGAAAAGTTGCACTTTGCTCCCTCTCGTCAGGGAGTAAAAGTTACTTTTCTGAAGGAGAGGTGTGAAATATTTATTTCTCGCGACATGAAATGACAATAGTATTCGCAATATATGTAGCCAATACTTTTTTTCGTTTAGTGTAAATGACCTCATTCTAAGTGCGGTGATTGTCATAACCTGCGTACACGCAAGTTGGGTGACGCAACAAGCGGAGAAACTGCGGGGCAACTACGAAATTTGAAAATCGAAGCTCGTATCGTACCGTCCTTCTCACTCTCATATTAAATAATATAAACGTCAGCGGAACGGCAAGATACGACGTTAGAATATTACACTTCGTAGTATAGGGTTTGAGCAGACGGACGGACGGAGAAGAGTTAGAGGATGTTAGTAATTCTTGTAAGTAGATAGTTAATTACTTAGCGTAGAGGACGGACGTGGTTAGGTTTAGGTCAGCGATAAATACTAACTAGATAGCTTTTTATTCCGTTTTCTATGTCTTCCGTTCTAGGAAAGAATTATTTATTCTACTTTATTTTATGCAACTTTTCTACCGAGAGACAGCGCGAGTGAAGCGTCTCCGTCTTAGCTTTTACAAAAACTCTTTCGTATTCTGTCCGGCTGTTCCCTACAGATTGCATTTCTCAATGTATTCTCGTGAAATTTTGGGAGGGGTACGAGAGTATTTGGATTTTTGGTCGGTTCAGCTATCGGTAATTTATCAGAATGTTGGAGAGATGGGGGTTGAATTGAAGATGTAGACAATATCAGCCATTCCATTGCTTGGTATATTGTACATACATAGAGTCACTATAGCTTTAATTACTGGTATTTTGAATGGACGGTTGGTGTATGCCTTTTTAGGGTTCCGGAGCCAAAATAGCAAACACGGAACCCTTATAGTTTCGCCATGTCTGTCTGTCTGTCTGTCGGTCTGTCCGTCCGTCCGCGGCTTTGCTCAGGGACTATCAATGCTAGAAAGCTGTAATTTTGCACGGATATATATGTAAACTATGCCGACAAAATGGTACAATAAAGTTTTTTTGTAGGTACCTCCCATAGACGTAAAGTGGGGATGATTTTTTTTTCTCATCCAACCCTATAGTGTGTTCCGTTTTTACCATTTTGGCTCCGGAACCCTAAAAATGAGTTCTTCCCGAGGGCACGCGATCAAGGAATCCTTTGCAGAAAGCGTATTTTTTATTTTCCTTAATTGATTTGAACGTATTATTTAGTTGTAGCTTTATAATACGAGTAAGTAATACGGTCAAGGACTTTAATTCATGAGCCACCGTGGAACCATTTCACAGTAAACATGATAGTGTAGTGACATCGCATTAATTAACTAGGAAAACCGTAATGACTTTTCCTTTTAAAAAGTTCTACGAGTATGGTGGAATTAAAGTCCTTGGCCGTGCGTAAGACGCGCGTTGATGTCAACGGTACTGAGAAAGGCCGATAGAAACATGACACAATATTAATGCAATCCTCTATCGCATGTACAACGGGAGTGCTCCGAGGAGTTATTGGTTGATCCCTGCCGCATCCTTTCCGCCACCGACCTACGCGACAACACTTCCATCCTCACCATTTAGCGGTTGCGCTCCTCTACTGTGCGTTTTTCCAGAAATTTCCTGCCTCGCACCGCAAAACTCTGGAATGCACTATCGCCTGCCGGTATTCCCGGACCGATATGACCTTCAAGTTTCAAGAAAAGAGCGTACTCCTACTTTCGCAACGCACTTGTGACTCTTCTGGTATTGCAGGTGTCCATGGGCGACGGTAATCGCTTACCATCAGGCGATCCGCCTGCTCGTTTTCCCCTATACCATAAAAAAAATGCAACTCATTTTTCTTCAATTAATTAATAACTATTACTTTGCTCGCCCGCGTTTATGATTGCTAAGTACCTATAATTATTATCTATGCAACAAAATGTATGTTCATGCAAGAGTATGAACACCCATTTGATGGAGGAGCTCCTTAGGAGTAAGGGCGTTAGCAAGAATTTTTTTGTAACTACAAACTCCTTATAAATTACTACTAGCTGTTGCCCGCGACTCCGTCCGCGTAGAAGTATGAAAAATAGTTTACATCCTATTCTCAGACCTACCGAATATTCGCTCATCCAGTAGAATCCATACTTATACATATGTGTGTGTTTGTCCGTCTTTCGCGTCGAAACGGAGCGACGGATCGACGTGATTTTTAGCATAGAGATAGTTTATGGACCCGAGAGTGACATAGGCTACTTTTTATCCCGGAAAAATGCACAGTTCCTGAGGGAATAGCGCGCGATTACCGAATTCCACGCGGGCGAAGCCGCGGGCAAAAGCTAGTAATGTAATGACATATTTACACCAGTTTTACCCCCTTATTCATAAAACTTAACAAGCCTATGTTAACTAACAAATGCTTTGTCCCTTTCTAACAAATACATATGTCGAAGTGACAGATAAGGACAAACGAATTTTAGCGGCATTTTAACTAAAATAGGTTTGATTGTCGTTTATGAATAAGGGGGTTAGATTTTAAGGGGCTGTTTCACCATCCATTGATTAGCGTTAACGACGGTTAAATGTGATGCCGTCTCCGTCTATTCTAACAAAACAAATAGAGAAGGCATCACACCTAACCGCCAGTTTAAACACTAATCAATGGATGGGTGAAACAGCCCCTAAATTACGGTTTGATATGTTTAAGTCACTTCCTTATGTGATCATCACAAAGAAATTGTGTCGATTTTCTGTTGGATAAATGAATACACAAAAAAATCATAAAAATCGGTCAAGCCGTTTCGAAGAAGTTTGGTCACAAACACTGTAACACGAGAACTTTATATTAGATAAAAAAGAAAAGATTGGTGTAACTAGCAAGTTGTTCTATGCCATTTATTAATTTTACTAGCTTTTGCCCGCGGCTTCGCCCGCGTGGAATTCGGTTATCGCGCGCTGTTACCTTGGGAACTGTGCATTTTCCGGGATAAAAAGTAGCAAAAAATCACGTCGATCCGTTTAGACGTGAAAGACGGACAAAACACACAAACACACACACTTTCACATTTATAATATTAGTATGGATTTTCTTAACAACGGACGGGTTACCCCTATGGATCGCCAGTGCACCAGAAGTAGAACATTCCAAAGAGCAGACTACAGGTCCCGTATGTAGGCTGGTGTCATCACTTTCTCCGCATCATAACCTCACGCGCAACATTGGTTTTATTGCCTGCGATGTGCTGTAACGGCTGTACGGAGGTGCCAAGTGGCTTAAACGCTGCCGTGGCTGTTTATGCGTACACGGTTGGCTGGTTACGATATGTGTAAATAAGTAAAAGATGTTTGCGTGGGCCATTGATGCTGTGTTTTTTACTGGACTGTTTTAGAGCGTATTGTATGTCTGTTTCTTAGGTGCTCTCTGTAGCCTTAACGGTTGGACGGTTTTTAACATATATGGGGTATCATTAGGTTTGTCAAACTCAACAGTTTTGATAAGTCTAACGAGTGACATAGGATATATAATTTTTCAAAATGACGTTTATTTGACAGACATGAGTTCCTATATACAATTATTAAATTAAATATATAGATGTACAATAATTGTATGACCTGTCCTTCATGTCTTGCCTTTCAGCATACAAATTTTTACTTATGAATTGAAAAAATTATACAATAAAAGAAAATAGGAAATAATTAAAATTATAATCAATATGGAGGAGGGATTATTTTCATTCGAACAATTAAAGCTCATACTTAGCATTTTTGTACCATTTTTACAGGAATCTCAAAAAAGTAGGTATGAAATAAAAAAAAATAATTAACTAAATTGCTTTTTTTTAATAAAATTTAAAAAAGGAAAAACAAACAAAGTCGTCTAAAACTCTAACAAGTAACTAAAACTTAACAATCGGGACTCATTACTGGAAATTTTTGAGCTCACAGTTTTGAATGTATGTATGTCGGTTGAGAGATCTGTAAAATAGTCTTTCGCACCTCGGTTATCTCTTTGTGATGTGGTGGAAATGATGATGCTCATTTTAATTTTTGGCAATTATGGTCTTTCTGAAAGTGCTGGCAGGTAGTTGGTATAATAAATAACCTAACTTAACCAACAAAAAGTTTGAAAACCCCGACTTTGTCACTTCAAAGTTCAATATCTCAAAAACGGCTGAACCAATTTTGATAAAACATTTCTAAGAACCAACGCTAGAAAACCTAGGCTGCTTTTCAAATAAAAAAAGCATTCAAATCGGTCCACCGTTTAAGAGCTACGGT
>NC_133478.1:18864715-18865387 GCF_025370935.1 Choristoneura fumiferana
ATAGGGATAAAATCTTGAAATAACAACCGCTGGGCTTAGAGTCATGAAATTTGGTATGTAGGTTGCTGGACGTCTGGAATAACACATAAGCTACTTTTTATCCCGATATTCCCACGGGATAGGGATAAAATCTCGAACTAACAACCGCTGGGCTCATAGTCATGAAATTTGGTATGTAGATAGCTGGACATATGGAATAACACATAAGCTACTTTTTATCCCGATATTCCCACGGGATAGGAATAAAATCTTGAAATAACAACAACTGGGCGTAGAGTCTTGAAATTTTGGTCAGTTGTTCTTAACACAACCTCAATAAAAAGATCACGATACATATCAGTTTTGAGAATTCCCCGGGGAATTTAATGAAACTCCGGGATTTCAATTGTACCATCAGCCAAATAAGTGGTCTATCAATTTCTAAACAAGTTCCTATCAAATGAATATGTCGCTAAAGTCGAACTTTCAAGTTGACAGACACGTCTATTGGCATTATTGTTTTGTGACATGCAAACGATTATCAGCTTTAGGGTGGTAGACCACATATTTGGCTGTTGGAGCAGATCGAATAGTTTACGCGTGCGAAGTCGCGGGTAAACTAGTCACAATCTATGAAGAGAACTGACGTTGTCATGGCGGCTTGTTTACGGTTTGTGCTAGTTTCCTTATAAG
>NC_133478.1:18865487-18865600 GCF_025370935.1 Choristoneura fumiferana
ACCATCCTGAATTTTTTAAATTTTTGCCACCCAACAGTTTAGATAGTGGAGGGCGGATGCTCAATTTTAAATGAAAATTGCATTTTAAAAAGTTGATATTTCGCTAACAGATC
>NC_133478.1:18866508-18910171 GCF_025370935.1 Choristoneura fumiferana
CATCACTTTCTCCACATTTTTATTCACGCGCAACATTGCTTTTATGCCTGAGATGTGCTGTACACGGCTGTACGGAGGTGCCAAGTGGCTTAAACGCTGTCGTGGCTGTTTATGCGTACACGTGTTTGGCTGGTACGATATGTGTAAATAAGTAAAAGATGTTTGCGTGGCGGCATTGATGCTGTGTGTTTTTTACTGGACTGTTTTAGAGCGTATTGTATGTCTGTTTCTTAGGTGCTCTCTGTAGCCTAGAACGGTTGACCGGTTTTTAACATATATGGGTATCATTAGGTTTGTCAAACTCAACAGTTTTGATAGTCTAAACGTGACATAGGATAATTTTTCAAAATGACGTTTATTTGACAGACATAGTTCATATAACAATTATTAATTAAATTATAGATATTATTATATTTATAATTGTATGACTGGTCCTTCATGTCTGCTTTAGCATACAAATTTTTTACTTTATGAATTGAAAAAATTATACAATAAAAGAAATAGGAAATATTTAAAATATAATAATATGGAGGAGGGATTAATTTTCATTCGAACATTAAACGCTACATACTTAGTTTTTGTACCATTTTTACAGGAATCTCAAAAATAAGTATATAAAAAAAATAATTAACTAAATTGCTTTGTTTTTTTTTTTATTCTAAAAAGGAAAAACAACAAAATTCGTCTAAAACTCTAAAGATATTAATCGGGACTCATTACTGGAAATTTTTGAGCTCACAGTTTTGAATGTATGTATGTCGGTTGAGAGATCTGTAAAATAGTCTTTCGCACCTCGGTTATCTCTTTGTGATGTGGTGGAAATGATGATGCTCATTCGTTATTTTTGGCAATTATGGTCTTTCTGAAAGTGCTGGCAGGTAGTTGGTATAATAAATAACCTAACTTAACCAACAAAGTTTGAAAACCCCGACTTTGTCACTTTCAAAGTTCAATATTCTCAAAAACGGATGAACCAATTTTGATAAAACATTTCTAAGAACAAACGCTAGAAACCTAGGCTGCTTTTCAATAAAAAAAGCATTCCTCGGTCACCGTTTAAGAGTACGGTGCCCACGACAGGAACAGACAGCACAGACACACAGATACAGAGACTCACATAGCGGTCAATAATACCCCTCTTTTTGCGTCGGGGGTTAAAAGTGTCTTATAAGATAAAAAAGCCCTTTTGCGGTCTACATAGAACAAACATTTTGATTTTGTGAACTTACTGCATGAAAATCATCGTAATTATAATATAGCGGGTATGAGCAAATATATAACATAGATCATATTCCTCAACCTGAAAACATTAGTTCAGCGACTTTTAAAAATAATTAGTTTTTTTTATTTTTAATTAACTTTTAAGTTTTTTCGAAGAAGCAATGTAAAGCAAAATGCTTGATTTTTTGCAGCGTGACAGGCGACGTCATTTGTGTTTTTAGGATAGCGTACATTGATAGCATTATTTAATTTGTATGAAAAAGAAAAAATTCAAAGACTCCATTATTGTTAAAAGTCGCTGAACTAATGTTGTTCCAGTTGACGAGGACGATCTATGTTTTAATTTTTTGCTTGTATAACAGACCACACCCGGTATTATAGGTATGAGTCAAATGTATTAATATACCTTTGTATGTAACATCAACCACTTTCAACATTCGATCACAATTCTCTTTATGAATCGTGAATATCGCAATATTGGGCAGGTTCAAAGTTCGCATCAGAATCATAAATATCTCACATAATGTATGTAAATTATAATGATTTCTTTAGTTGTAATAATTACATTGCAGACTTCTGTCAAATCATCAGTTTGTGTAATTTCTTAGCAACTTTCGTTTTCTGTTTGTTCGGGAGCTATTACTTATCGTGTCGCTGTGAATATGTTAAAGTGTATTTAAATTATTAAGGCGGTTGGGCGGAGAAAACTGTTTTTAAAGGTAACACGGGTAGGAAGAAAATGATTGTGGTTTGACTTCAAGTCAACAATTGTGTGCAATGTTTTGGATGGAGAACAATTTACGCATTATTTTTGTTTTTATATAAGAGCGGTTAAGTTTAATTATACCTACGTGGGTAGGGTACCATATCTCAGGATTTGACTTGAGATCTCCGGATTTTTCGATTCTGCTCAGGATTCCGGCCGGATTTTTAGAATTTTCAATAAAATAGTAGATTTTTTTTTCATTTTTATTAAAAAGTAACAAAATCGAAAAATAATATTTTTTGTAGGTCAACTTAAGTCATGTTGTGACCCGCGTGAAATTCATGACCCCCGAGATCACATTAATCAATACTTGTTTATAATAATAAGTGACTTTTTTAATTGTAAATTACGTTGGAGAAAAAATTCTGACACTGCGATAAACTCTCAGGCATTTTCTCCGGACTTTTCTTGATTTTTTCATGTGGTAACCCTGTGTAGGATCCTCAGACGCTACAAAAAAATTCTAATGCTCAGCACGGCTACTACGAAACTCGAAACTCGGAAGTTCGTATCGTACCGTCCCTCTCGCTCTCGTATTAAACAGTATAAGTGTCAGAGGGGCCGCACGACACGAACTTCGAGTTTCGAGTTTCGTAGTCTGCAGACTCCACCGTTCGACCGGTAGCGTAGTGTGCGAGAAAATTATATAGTTTTGTAGGATTTTTTTAAACAATATCAAAATTCGCATAAATAAATCGGAACAGATTCAAATTCAAATTCAAAATTCAAATCATTTATTCAGTAAATAGGCCGCAATGGGCACTTTTACACGTCATTTTTTAAACTACCAGCGCTTTCGGAAAGACCATCATTGCCAAGAAGAAAGGCGCCGCAAGAAACTTGGCAGAGTCATTTTTTCAACATAAAATAATTACAATAAATACTTCAAATACAGTAATACAATTAATAAAAAAATAAAAAATAATAATACAGGGATGTATGGGGTCTCTTAGTTACAAATGAATAAGGATGCGGCTCCACTGAGAAGAAGACAAGCGGATCGACCAATCCCTACACGTCTGATGATAATGAGAGCGGAGACGAGATGTGAATCGTTTTTTAAATAAAATTTCCTCTACTGAAAACTTTATTTGTATTGTTACTATGTCATTATATCATCCCCCTATATAGGTCCCACTGCTGGGCAGGCCTCCTCTCAGAACAAGAGGGCTTGGGGCATTAGTTCCATACGGGGCCCAGTGCGGATTGGGTTTACACGCCCATTAATTGCTTTGCAGGTTTGTGCAGGTTTCCTCACGATGTTGCCTTCACCGCAAAGTCGTGGTAAATTTCCTTCAATGTAATTCCGCAAATGAATTTCGAAAAACTCAGAGGTGCGACGAGCGGGGTTCGAACCACGACCTTGCTTGAGAGGCGATAGGTCAAACATTAGGCACCAAGGCTTATATACATATCATTATTACACGTATGAATATAATGTATGTATAAACATAAATTTCCATAGTAAAGGTAGGGGGTTCTTTTGTGTAACGGGTCGAAGTGTAATCCGCAAGGATAACGATTAAGATAAAGGGTAGGGGGTAGATTTCATAGTAAATTTGCCCGAAATTAATTAATTTATTATTATAATTCATAATGTATAATAAAAACGTTCCGTGAAATATTATCTAACTGGTGGTGACCACCGTATTTAAATCCATCGTTTAGTTTAAAAAAATCTAAGCGTACAAACGTCGGGAAGTGACTTTATATTATACTAGATATATAAAGATAACCCATGTCATGCTTGTCATCACTATGCTAGTCATTCACGGCCAATCAAAAAGTCGATGAACACGAATAGTCAGCTTTATAATATAAAGCGACATACGCTAACTTTCAAATTATACGACGCGCGCACCCGGACGTCCGAATATTTTGCACGTAATACCAAAATTGAGTAACGTAACATCTGTGCCGTTAGACAACTAACATGCGGGCGAAAATGAAGTCTTAACCTGCTGTAATATGACACATGTATGTAATTCTAACCGCAAAACTATTTGGTATAAAAATATCACCCAAAAATGCGCGCAAGATTTCATACACTATTTTGTAACTACTTTGACATTACGCGTAGGATATGTAAAAGTAAATTTTATTGTAATGTAATAAGATATAGATAGATGTGGGGTTATTATCACGGTAGAAAGCTCTGTCTTAGTACCTGTGTGTGTATGGTAATAAAACGTAACCTTTGTTTGTGTTTTCCATCAGTGATTTGTAAATGTAGTGTTAAAAGAAATCACAAACAGTCTTTTGTTTAACGTGTTTGCATTAAAATGTATGTAAATAGAGAGAAACTGTCGTAGTTGAATGGTTATTTTTTGGGTTATTCAACTATGGACAGAAATAACAGCAAAAGTGCTAAGTGATTTGTAATTAAAGTTTGTATGTTTGGCTTCGTACCTCAAAAGGAGAAAAGAAACCTTAATATAGACTCACAGCGCTGTTCGTCTCTCTGTCAAGACCCTTTTTAACCCCCGACGCAAAAAGAGGGGTGTTATAAGTTTGACCGCTATGTGTGTCTGTCTGTGGCACCGTAGCGCTTAAACGGGTGGACCGATTTGAATGCGGTTTTTTTTATTTGAAAGCAGGTTTACTAGCGATGGTTCTTAGACATGTTTTATTTAAATCGGTTCAGCCGTTTCAAGATCATCTACGCTGCGGTAGGAATCTTAGACGCATAACGGGTATTTACTTTACTTCCAAACATATTTGGGACCTAAAATTTGAAACACCCATATATGCTATATAACTATGCAAGATTATGGAATTCTCGGCCTGATGCTGCAGCCAGGATATCCAGAACACTAGTAGGTAAACTCTTGATAAAACCATAGCAGATATATCGTGTTTTGGATTAGTTCGATCAGTATTTGATCCTACATACAATGCAATGGTGGCAACACGATAGTTGATGCTGCAGCCAGGATATCCAGCACACTAGTACACTCTATAAAAAATAATAGCACATATGTCGTGTTTGGATCGTTTGATCAGTAATTGATTCTACATACAATGCAGTGGTGGGCAAGGACGAGCTGATGCTACAGCCAGGATATCCAGCACACCAGTATACTCTTGAAAAAATAATAGCAGATATCTCGTGTTTGATTCCTTTTGATCAGTATTTGATTCTACATACAATGCAATGGTGGCAAACAAGATGAGCTGATGCTGCAGCCAGGATATCCACACACACTGTATACTTTAAAAATATATATATTCAAAGTTTAAAAAATGAAATAAAAACTTAAATTAAAAATTTTAAACCCCGACATAAAAAAACGCCAGCAAAAATAAAAATAAAACGCCCGAAAAAAAACGCTGCTTAAAAAGGCAAATTAAAAAGTAAAAAATATTATGCACTACTACTGTTGCCCGCGACTTCATCTGCGAAGAATTCGTTTATCCCTATCCCGGGATATATGCTGATTTCCGCAAAATTAGCCCCTAAGTTAATTTAGTCTAAGTATCTAGTAATATTTTTTTTATCTAAGCGTCGTCGGTGTCGGGGGACCGATAAGGTTAACATGAAACTAAATATGTTGTATTTATTAAACCTTAGCGGTCCCCCTAATATTAACGCTTACTCTGACACTCTTAAAACAAACGTAGAAGATACACGGTCTCGCTATACTAGCTTGTTACTTTAACGTATAAATATCTATAAATTACTAAAGAGTCATAACTTTAACTTATCTCCACAACCTCAACAAGGCGCTCTACTAAAACTTAGTAGCGGCCCCTACAGGTATAAAAGCCGTGATTGCGATGATGAAGGCGGTTTACGCAGGCATCCCCACCGGCGCAGCTGCGCGCGCGCATCCGTTCTCTAATATCCGATAATCGGGTCTAATCGATCCAAGCCAATTATCCCACTCTTTACTTAATGTCGGGTTTCGTTGGCGGCAAATTGTGGGATTCTTTTGCAATTAGCTTTAAGAGGGTGGGAACTTGGATTTAGTAAAAGCTTTCAATGTTGTGTTGTAAAGTTTGTGGATCACTTAGAAACCGGCTAAGTGCGAGTTGGGCTCGTGCACTGATGGTTCCGTACAATTTGTAGTGAAGTTATTTGAGAAAATTCACAAATAACTTCAAAAGTATTCGTCTTCAAATTAATATTAAAATTATTTATTAATATATATTTGAGATTTTCACAACAAGCCTTTTCATTTGATATGTCGCGTGATAAATAGTTTGTGATTTTTTTATATCCTTTAATCTGCCCCCCCAAAAGTGGTCGCCATGTATGGAAATCATATATTTACGTTGCCCGTTCCTCTTTGGATCGATAGAGTAAGTCTATCTATCTATCTAACATTATGCTGAGTGGGGCCCACTTTATACTATTCGATGTTATTTTTATTCTTTCCATCTAATGTATTTTTATGTGTATCGAATATGTGTAAATAAATGTTTCTCTCTCTTTCTCTCTCTATCTAGTCTGTCGTCCATTAGACTTACATTTTATTTGTACCTAATTTCAACTCCATTGCTTCAATACTTACTGTGAGTGATTCTATTAGGGTTCCGTTCATTAATAGCGGAGTTTCGAGGTAGGTACCAGATAGAGGTACCAGATAGAGATAGGTACCAGATCCATTATTGAAGTTGATTAAAAATAAAAATGCCTCTTCTCATCAAACATTTATTTAAAAAACAGCTTAAATTATAAGTTCCCAAACTTTTTAATCTATAGACTCCTAGCTATATTTTAGCTAATACCTCGTTATCCATCTTACGAAGCGGCACTAGAAGAGGCCAAATATTTATTTCCCATTTCAAAGAGATTTTAGTAATGTCACGTTTACTATGAATTTTAGGTTCCAGAAAATTAGTACGACGACGAGCGGCAGCGAACAAACTGAGGAGGAATGTTAGGTACAATTGCGTCAGAGAGCGAGCGAAGCGAGCGCCGCGGCACCAGCAGCAGGAGAAGCGCTAGGGCTTTATTAAGTTAGGAAGTAATGTACTCTGTTAATTTACGGGGAACAAGGGCTACATTTTTTCGATTTAGAAGCCAATGTAGTTTTTTCGCGTATACAAAATTTGCAGGTCTTTGTCGACTCTAAGGAAGCGATGTTGACTACTTTGTGTGTCTGGCTCGTAAAGCGCAAAACACACACAGGAGGGGTGCAGGTCAAGAGTGGGTCGGGCGGGCTTATTTCCATGGCTGTATATGTACAACATTACACCGCGGGGCCAGCTCCCGACCCGCACCAGTCCTGTGTGTGTTTTGCGGTACTATTAAAGCCGGTCCTGTAGCGGGCGGTCCAGCAGCCATCGCAGTGCGTGCGCCAGCGCCTCCGGCTCGTCGCAGCGCAGCTTGTGGCACGCGCGGCCGCGGGGCGAGGCACTGCGACACGAAACCAACGATTAAACCACACCCGATGGTCGCTAGCTTGGGGCCATCCATGTACGTCACACCAATCTTGACCATTGGGTAACCCCCTTGTAATCTGCAATTATTTTGCTACTGTTTCACAAACCGCATGACCCCCTCCTCTCCCCCTTAATGTGTGACGTATTTTATGGATGACCCCTTTCATAACCATACGCTGAAAGTTCGATTTACGTATGTAGCCAAGCTAAGATAATTTTTTGCTTTTCTTGTGCAGTGTAATAAAAATTAAATAATATTTAAAAAAACGGGCGAGTGGGAGCCGGACTCGCGCACCGAGGGTCCCGTAGTGTATCTACGAGTAATAACCCAGTGTTAGCAGAGCCTCTCTTAAGCAAAATGTACATTTACGTACGTACGTAAGCTGCGTAGAATCATTTTAGACGGTTAATGACTTGGACATGTTGCGGTTTGAATCTCATGTAATCCAAAAAAAAAATCGTTTAAATAAATCTAAGAATTCCCACGTGATTTAGAGTTTTGCAGTAGGGGTGAATTCACCGGCGCATACATATACTCATAACTAAACTGTGTTACTATTTTATTTAAACAGTGTTTTAAGCTTACCTTTGGTTGCGATGATAATTCTTCTCGAATGCAGTTCGCAGAGCAGGCGCCGGCGGCAGGGCTCGCTGATGGTGGGCGGGCTGGGCGCGGGAGGCGGTATCGGGGCTTCGCTTGAGCGCCGATACAGGCGCGGGGGCAGCCTGATCGACCAACAAAAAAGTATATGCATAAAAAATATTTTGTATTTTCGAAAAAAAATTTTTTTTCAGTTTCACGACATAGTTAATTAGCAGGGTTCAAAGTTAACCGAAATAAAAAAAGCACGATGTAGATGAGAAAAGTCAGAAAGATACGTTGTTTGAATTAGGTACCATGAATTGAATACCCACAGTCAATAAAAATTATAGCCAGTAAAAACTTTTTTCCTCTTCCTTTTTTGGTCAAAAAGTTACGAAATATTTCCTGGTGATGGATGTTTGGAAGTGGTAAAACCAGCTTGGAGCGTACTCTGGCTCGTGTCTGAGGCATCCGGCTTTCTCGTTGCGTAACTGCGCGCGCGCCGCGTCAGGATATCCTCCGGAAGGTGCGCTATGCCATGGAGATTGTCTTTGTGTTCAAGCTTTATGGGTAAACAAACAGCTGTTACGTTACAAGCAAATCTGTCTGCGTTATTGGTTAACGCTGTAACGTGGAAAATGGCAATTTTCGAGAAAAGAAAAACATGTTTCTCCTGTCATTATCATCATTATCGTCACACGTAAAAAAAAGATTTGCTAACAGTAACCTAACCTAACAAAAAAAAATGTTGCTCGTAACATAACTTGAGTGACTACAAAACTAAGACCTACTAGTAGCTAAAAGTTAGGTGATGTCTTACAAAATCAGTTTTGCAATATTAACATTATTTTTTGGTTTCTAATTAGTTGGACCCCGGACCTAAAGTATGGAAAATGTGGTTTCAGTTAAATTATTCTGAGATTTTGATATGTTATAGATCTCAAAGATTGAGATAGACTCTGTTCCTGAGTCCTTTCAGACTTTAGTTTAGTTTTTTAGAGAATTTTGTTCAGGACTTTGAAATATATAACATATAAAAATCTCAGGGTATTTAAAATCCTGGATCCCCCGGTCCTCACTTGAGGACATAAAAAAAATGAACTTTACTTGATTGATTTTGGGTTCAAATTGTGAAAACAGAAATTTTATGTCGGGCCCCAGGAGGTTAACTGAAACCACATTTTTCATACTTTAGGTCCAGGGCCCTTTTGGCTAAACGTCAAGTAGGTAGCCTAACTAGTTTAGCTATCCTTTATACTTAAAACTGCAGTATAAAATTAAAGAAAAATTACAATAAAAGAATAATAATAATACAGGGATGTATGGGGTCCCTTAGTTACAAAACTAAACACTAACTATGCCTACGTTCAGTGGAAGTGTAGAATGCTTCCACCGTCATAAAAAAAAAGATTCTGCAATATACATTTCAAGTAACCATTAAGCTTTTGGATTCCGAAGGCCAGCTCACGCCTGCCGCCACTTAGATCACATGTTGGGAATAGGTCTCTCTCATAGACTTCCAGTTGCTGCAGTTGGAAGTGGCCTGCATTCACCATGATCCTGCGACTGAAGTTGTATGTGGGATGTCTATGGCTAAGAGTGGACGTCTTATGGCTGATATGATAATGATGATGATGACAAGGGAAAATTTTCTATCCGCGAAAATTGCTATTTTCATCATCATCTCAGCCGTAGGACGCCCACTGTTGGACTGGACATAGGCCTCCCCCATAGACCTCTAGTCACTTCGGTTGGCAGCGGCCTGCGTCCACCGTGAACCTGTGGCTTTAACCAGGTCATCCGTCCATCTCGTTGGTGGACGTCCTAAGTACGCTGCGCTTGCCAATCCGCGGTCTCAATCCCAACGGACATCTGTTTCGTGCTATCTGCCCTTGCTTTCAATCAGGCTATTCGCATATGTCGGTGATTGTTGGCGTTCTAAGGGGGAGCTTTGTCCCCAGCTGGAACTTTCGGGTGATGATGATGATGATGATGATGTCGGTGACTCTTGTTCTTCTACGTATCTCCTCATTCATTGCTATTTTACGCGTTACAAAATGACATTGGTTTTTGGAGTCTTTTTGTATTTTTATTTCAACTCCAAATGTTGCTACTTTTACGCTTAAGTGACTGAATAAGAAACAAACAAGCTGAGATATGTGGTGCATAGGAGAAATTTGTGTCTGTACTCCTGTCCAGTGGTAGTGTAGCGGTATAGCACGCAGCACGGAATGCTGAGGACCTGGGTTCGATTCCCATTCGATTCGGTTTTTCTGTGCATCTATCTGTGTTTCAGGGCACGAACTCGGGACCCAAAGCTTCGTACTGGCCCGTCTGGTCGTCACTTACGTGAATCATTTATAAACGCATATATCCTCATATTGCGCCAGCAAATAAATGAGCGTTATCCAATCGCGTGCGCGTGCACATCCGCGCCGTTCACTTCGACGCTCAATTGTTTATCCTCATGCGACGCACTTGATGTAATTGGGACAATTTAGCGCGACAAGATTACCTACCACGCTTAGAGACGTCAATCAGCATTCCAACATGAGTCCGAATCGAAGTAAAAGGTACGATTTTTCTAAAGGTGCTGGTTGATAAACTTGATAATTTCCTTGTAACAGAAAATACAGCATTCGTCTTTTTGAGGGTTCCGTACCCAAAGGGTAAAAACGGGATCCTATTACTTACTAAGACTCTGCTGTCCGTCCGTCCGTCTGTCACCAGGCTATATCTCGAACCGTTTTTAATTAATCGAACTGAACAGCGAACAGAGCCAAGCATGGAGCCAAAAATTACTACAAATTCACATCAACATTCTAACGCTTTTAGTAATGTTCGTCAAAAAAATGATTATTCATGATGTCGGATGGATGTTCGGCAAAAATCTCAAAGCAAATTTAATGTTACTTCGCATGAATGTTTGCTAAAACGCTCCTGTGACGCTCCTGCAATGTAACATTCGCTAAAATGCTCATTATAAGTGAATGTTCAAGTTTATCACCTTTAAGAGAACAAGTTGTATCCTCTGCAGCAAAGTCCGTGCTCGGTGTTTGTTTGCCGTTGCACTTGAGTTATGGATAGTTCTTACTAAAATATGGACTTACGGTTCATTGAACCCAGAGTACCCAGGTCCAGGCCCGGTGTCCTGGATAGTGATGACTCTGGGAGTCAGCGCGGAGACGATGATACCCACCGGGATGAGGGACACGAGCAGGTGCAAGAGGCCCTTCCACGGGTTCGCCCTAGAACAGGGGGAGCAATTAAGAAAAGGAAAATTTTTATTAATTTATGTGGCAAAATTTGTCACAGCAAAAATACGTTAGGACAATTAAGTAGAAGATAATCATACGTATTAAAAATAATGAAAAGAAACCCTACGTGACCTATAGTGCCAAAAGACGCAAATAAAGGCACACTGAGCATGGCAAGCCGCAGCGCTGGTTTTCAAGTGTGTCTCATTTACTAATAGAAACGATTTTATTACCTATCCTCGCACAGCATCGCTCTGGTGGAAACAATAAATAAATATTTGGTTCAGTTAGGTCAGAACTGTGACCACAACAACGCACGAGCCGAGCGAGCGAAGCGAGCGTGCTGCGTCAGCGGCCGGCGATTGCTAGAAATGACTAGATTATGAAAAAAATATTTATAAAAATATCGGAGCAATAAATAAAACAGATTTGTACCTACGTACGATATTTTAATTTTCGACATTGAAATATGTTGAAATTTATAACTTAGATATAATAATATTTTAATCACTCGATATTTCAATCTTAGATATTTTAACCATAGGTATAAACTTTCGATATTGCGATACAATCGATATTTTTGAACATCGACATTTTACCCGTAGGTATTTTTATTTTCGATATTCAAATATGTAACCTCTCGCATAGCTCTGGTTGAAACACAGCCTATAGCAAATGAACGGATAGACTGGCCAGCGAAAGCTGTCCACGCGTTTTTTATGAAACTTTAATCTGGTATCATTTTTGAGACTGTCAAAATTGTCATATTGTCATTCTAGCCCGCCTTAGATAATTTTGATACTTCTGCTATAAGAAGTTAATAAATATTTTTTTGTTTAATTCAACCTCCTACCATCCTCAAAATGCAAAATGTTATAAGATTATGTTAGAATTAAAATGTTTGAAGATATATTCAATGCCAATCTGGTCAAAATGGTCCAAAAATTGATGCGTCTGGACTGTACGTAAATGGGACTCGTAAAGTGCATCATCAACTTTCACACATTACTACATGAATTTTGATGCAGCTTGAAGAGCGAGTATAATTTAATATCTGAGAAATTTAAATAATTTCTAAGTATCAACATCGTTTAATCAGTGTATAGCGAGTGTTGTCAGCCTTATTTGTTTTTAATTTGCCGCGGTTTTTCGTGGACAGCTTTCGCTGGCCAGAGTCTACCATTTTGTGTCAAAAAGTTGGCAATTTTAAATCCTGGAATGTTTAAAGACGGTCACCGTGTCCGGTGATACTTACCTAAATATTAGATTCTAACTAACACTAATATTTCTGACACTGGAACCTAACGTCGAAGTTGTGGCGTATGCCATCAATCTCGATTTAATTCAGCAGGGGTCTACAACGACCCGGAAGTCAGATGTTGTTTGTTTGTCCATCACTCACAATGCAAGGCGGGTCAAGTGATGCTAAGTGGACGGTTAAATAACATGCGCCCGCGCATAGGCGCGTCGCGGCGGACAGTAATACGACAAGATCTATCACATCGACCAGACCACTCTGACCTATTGCTAGAGAAGCATTTATAATGGAGGTTTCTGATGCTACGGGTCACAATTTGATGGTTACATGATGATGGCTGGGTAATAATGCGGTTCTTTCGGTTGTCCAAAAGTAATTGATGGTATGCAAAGTTTAGAATGTCGAAATTTTACTGTGATGTTTTATTTACGTACTAGACTTAGACTAGACTGCAATCAAGCTGTAAGGTTGGTTGTGAACATGTAGTAAATAATTTGTAGTCGTTATTTGGGGGCGGATTGTTAATCGCGTCCGCGGGAGAAACCCACCACAACCCTGCACGTGTCCCCTGGGTGGTGCTAAACGAGTGACAAACATTAAGGCGATATACAAATAGGCAAAGATGACGATAGATATGTTTATAAGCCTATTTTAAATGTATGCCATACGATTAAATAAATAGTCGTTATTTGACTGTGTTACCACTAAGTTTACATTGTGCCTTGCTCTTCCGGGTAAGGATCTCCGACAAGTAACACGAAATCAAACCCCTCTGTGTGTCTCTTGTCTGTACCCTCTGGGCAAAGATGAATAGAAAGTGTTGATTAAGGTATTTCTAACCTATTTATGTAATGATACCAAACCCTACTCTATTAAGGAGAAATGGGTGATTTACGATTACTTCGGGAGTCGGGACATAGGTACATTAATTATATTTTAACATTAGAACATTCTGAGAAGAAACTCTACTCGGAATTTCGGTCTTTGTGTAAAGAGTAGTCACGTTGTAATAAAACACAGCCCAAATAACACTGCCCAAGCTCAAGCAGTTTCCTTATAAAAAGTCTAACATTACGAATCTAGAGTTATTCAGGTCCATTCTTTTGCTTCATGTCTCGACTCGACTTTTATTAATTCGTTTTTCAAATGTTCTTCGAACGTTTGAATAACATTTGAATTCTTTGTGGCATACAAATTTTTTTTTGTGGAAAAGGGGAAAACGAGCAAACGGATCGCCTGATAGTAAGGGATTACTGCCGTCCATGGACACCTGCAACACCAGAAGAGTCACAAGTGCGTTGCCGCCTTTTAAGTAGGATTCCGCTCTTTTCTTGAAAGCTCGAAGGGGGATACTACAGGCGATAGTTCATTCCAGTTTTGCTGTGCGAGGCAGGAAATTACTGGAAAAACGCACAGGATACGACTAATTAAAAGTTCATTAATTTATTATTAAAAGTTTATTAACTTTGCATCATATTTCAGCGTTCGCCACGCGTTCGCCTTTAGCTGCTCGTAGCTCAGCAATGTGGGCGGCTGTCGTTGCTAATTTTTCACATCCGACCACGTAACTTTGGCAGCTGGACCTGGTATGTGCCACGACTGGGTCAAACCAAGTCCGGTTTATTACCTGGCAGACCACGCGGTGCCGATGAATCACTTTCCGACGACATACCTCATTTTGATGGACTTGGTTTAACTTGCGGAAGGTGAAAGTGTCGTAATCCGGTAAGGAAAATAACATGAGCTTAAAACGACCGAGTTTGATGAAATTATTCTGATAAACAGTTTCTGGAGCGTTATGCAATAAAACTATGAAATGCTTTCTTTCGCTACTGGTGTCACTAGAAAAAGTTTATCAATCCCCATTTGGAACCATTATAATTTGAATTTGAAGAAATATTGCTAACCACTAAGGACGGAACTAAGGCTAAAACCGGCCAAGAGTGTGTCGGACACGCCCAAAATAGGGTTCCGTAGCCATTACAAAAAAATAAGTAATATTTTTCTAAGGATTTCGTATTTTACTTATACTGAATCTTCCAAGTTTAGGTACATTTTATACCTTAGGCTGCTATTTACTCTTAAACTACTAATAATTCTCAAGCAAACTTGGCCGTTATAGTTTTCCTTGAAAGTTTGATATACTTACTACCATTCTGAATTTTTTCAAAAGTTTCCACCCACCAAGTTTAGATTTTAGAGGGGGACCGTCGATTTTAACGAAAATTTGCACTTTAAAGTTGAATATTTTGCAAAAAAATCACTGAATCGAAAAATCGTTTTAGCAACCCCTAATGATTTTTAAAAGACGACCCATTCACGATAACTCCGCACTAAGATGAGAAAAAAAAAAAACCTCCCCCGCTTTACGTCTATGGAGGCACACTAAAAAAAAATTTTTTTTGAAATTTTTATAATACCATTTTGTTGGCGTAGTTTACATGTATATTCGTACAATATTACAGCTTTCTAGCATTGATAATCCCTGAGCAAAGCCACGGACGGACGGACAGACAGACAGACATGGCGAATTTATAAGGGTTCCGTTTTTGCCATTTTGGCTCCGAAACCCTTAAAATGAAGATGACCTTCTGTACCGACCGATCAATGTTAAGCTTCCTGCGCCAATAACCAAAGTACTCGTATCACTTAAACACAGCCCAGTATTTATGTACCTAGACGATATTATATTCACTAAACACACTAACTATGCAGCAGACACATGGCATCGACAGTGAAAGGATATCGCTGGCGCCACAGAAAGCACGCATATCGAGACAGTAATTACCTCTTTACTTTCCATTGCTAAATTTGTTTATTTGAACTCGGCTGTAAAATGGCTGGAAAAGATCGCCGGTTGGAAAGTAGATTGGGAAATAATGTCAAAGGTTGAAGTTTTGGTGGAGTTACAGTGACAGTGCACTTTGGATATGGGTGGCAGTTGGTTGCTAAGTTGTTATGTAACAGAACGGTGGAACGGTGGGATATAGAATGATGATATGCTTTCTGTCGATTAAAGATAGTTCTGTCAATAAGAACGGCCGAATAAATATGATATTGGAAAACTAAGAGATGATTGTAATCTGTGATCAGGGACAAATTTTTCTCCTTCAGTAGGTGATGTCGATCACGTTGAAGTAGCATACAATGAACTGTTTTTTCTCTGTAACGTAACATGTATTGTATCGACTACTTTTAGGTTTAAACATCAATTGAAATTAATTAAACGATGAGATAATTCCAACAAGGAATCACTTGAATAAATTTTTGGCTGAACTCCTGATCATCGATTAAAAGTTATCGTGTTTTATTTATGCTAACTAAAGACTAATCAACAAATAATTCTTCACAATCTTTAACACCTCAATTCCCTTACCGTTTCTTAACAAAGGTCTCTTTTTCATCATTGAATTCCAGTCCAAACTCTTCATCATCCCCTCCAAAGCCTGGTTTATCCTTGAAAGCATCAGGTTTCTTGTACAGTCCCCCCGCCGGGACCTCTACGGGGACGGTCGAGGTCGGCCGGGACTCTAAGCCAGGAGTTGGGCGCCATTTGCTTTTCGCGCGCGTCAAAATGGCGTCTTCGAATTTGTAGGGGAATTTTTCATGAGTTTTTGGCTTGTGAATTAGTTTGTGTTCGTCCTTGTGTGAACTGTAATGGAAAATTAGTTGAATAACGTACCATGTTTTATTTTTAAACAAGCAGTTACCCGCGACTCCGTCCGCGCAAAATTCGTTTATCGTTATCCCGCGGGAACTATTCGATGGGATGAAAACTATCCTATGTCGTTTTCCGGGACTCAAACTATGTGTATACCTAATTTCATCTAAATTAGACGTGATGAAGTAACAAAAAAAAAAACAAACAGACTTTCAAACTTTCGCGCTTATAATATTATGTAGTAAAATGTTTAATTCATGTTGTATAGAAGTAATTACCAGCTATTTCACCATGGTTAAAATTTGTTATCGTTAGTTAAGACAGTTAAGAATAAATACGTATGGTTTCGATTTATCTGTACTTAATTTCGATGGCTTAAATCGAAAAGTGTTTTCTAAATTAAAAATCAAAGAAACGCATGAACTTATATACCTACAACATAGTGTTCAAAATTATATACTTCTACATTACTCACCCAATAAAAGCAGATGGTGGTTTCTTAAGCGGTGAGAAAGCGTCGAAACTCGGCTTGGTTGGCAGCGGGACCGTCCCAAAACTATCCTCATCAAAAAAGTCTCCCAAATGCACACTTGGCTTGAACTCCTGACTATCATTCCCGGGTTTCTCTATCACCGGTTCTTCCTTAGACTCTGTTTTATTACCATCTTTATTCAAAGTTTCAGAATAACTGGTCCCTGTTTTCCAGGAGTCGAGAGTTTTGGATTGGGTGCCATTGCTGCTGCTGTTGAATCGGATTGGGTAGAGAGTGGTGATGTTGTCAGTCTCTTCTTGGGTTTCGGTGACCTCGTGGCATGATGTACTAGTGATGATTAGGACCGTCCATATTATGAACTGGGAATAATTAAATTGTTAATAGAAAGCGTAGTGTTGGTAGGCAAGGTTGATGGGGTAGGCGGTCAAGGTCAAGGCTTAGGCCTGGACATTAATAACTGCCAAAAACAGGAATTTAAAAACTGAAAACAAATTATACTTAAGTAAATTAAAAACAGGATTAGCATTCATTCACGGTAGGATAGAATAATAGACCATGAGTAGGTTAATCAATTAAATAGGTAGGGCCGGTGCCGCTGCAGACTCTGCGGAATGCCTCAAGCGACGCAAATATGTAGGCATCAGTAGTACATCAGGCTATATTTTTGAGCCGTTTGGGGTAGAAACCATGGGTCCTTGGGGTTTGAGTGCATCTAATATTTTTAAATTACTATCGTCCAAATTAATTGCGGCTTCGGGTGACCAGAGGGCTGGCTTTTTCTTAGCACAAAGAATAAGCATTGCCATACAGCGCGGTAATGCTGCCAGCCTTCTGGGCACCTTACCACCTGGCAGCGATTTTGGGCAACTTTTTTATTTATAAGTTTAGTTTATTATGTAGTTTTAGTTAAGTACCTTATGCTATCTATTATCGCTTTTCACAGCAACTTCGTCTTCTAAGAATTCGTGTATTGCTATCCTGCGGGAACTATGCAATTTTCCTGGAAAAACTATCTGACCTTCCCAGAGTGGAAAACAATTTGAGTGTGAAGAGCTAACAGACAGAGTCAGGTACTTTAGCATTTTTTTTTAAATTAGTACCATGCCTCTTTCATAAAGGACCCCGGACCTAAATCATGAAAAATGTGGTTTTAGTTAAATATTATCCCATGGGCGTACCAGGGGGGGGGGGCAAGGAGGGGCAGCTGCCCCCCTGGATTTTGTTTACCTCCCTACTAACTATATCTACTGTTGTCGATAATTATGTTTCTTTTATTTTTCTGTGAATCTATGTTTCAGTTTGTATTTTCGAGTACAGTATAGATCGCTTTTAAAGCACTGCTGTGGAGTTTAAACTGGATTCTTGACAGCGCAATGGTAAAGGGCGGGGGTCAAAGCTCGGTGAACTGTCAATAAGCCTCAGAAGCTCAGGGAAAGGGAAAGCTCAACAACAAACAGATAAGTATACAAAATGTGAGAGCTTTTTGTGATAAGCTGAAAACTTTTAATTTAATCGATCATTGTTTAGGGATCGATCTGACTTCTTATTGATTTTGATTTGCCATGTTGAAATTATTTTGTATTCGAAACTAGTTGTTCTCCGCGGCTGCGCCCCCGCTTCTTTTTTCCTTTTGTTTCTCACAAACCTTGTCCTGAGAATAACGAACACCAATAAAAAGATTATCCAATTTGGCACCGTCGTTCGGAAGTTACTTATGCGCGTATGATATACATTTCGGTGATTATTTTTTTCATTCAGCAAAGCAACTGGTACAAATGTAATAGTTCACGCGGGAAAAGCTACAGGTAGAAGCTAGTAAAACATCAAAGCTAACCAACATAGAAAGTAGAAAAACTTTGAAACGACATTGTCATTTTAAAGTTCAATATCTCAAATATGGCCGAACCGATTTTTATCAAACGTACTTAGTAGTTACAGGAACCATTTCAAGGGAACTCGCTTTTACGCAGAAAACCGCATCGATTTTTTGATATTTGTGAGATAAATACAGACAGACAAAAAAGGTCACGACACGAGTGAGCAAAGCAAAGTAATTGCTTATATAGTTCGGTTTAAAGAAATTTATTACTCTCAAAAGAAATTTACATTTCACTTAATGAGAAATCATGCATGTTAGTAGTGAACGTTATTGATTTATTACAATACATTATACATTACATCACATTAGTGTTGTTAATTCAACACAAGAAAATCATGGAGAAAGAATAAATAAATCTAGTTAGGCCTTTTTGCTGGCTGTACTTGTCGTTATTTGTACTTACATTTTCGTTCAGTATACATATTATGTAAGCAAGTGCAAGATTTTACCCATACTAATTCTGTGCCCACATTAAATTAAAATCACGCACATAGTTCATTTAAATATATTATGGACCTCCGCAAAGTAGGTAATGCCTGATTCAATAAATTAGACAAACATATAATGGCGTAAAACTTATAACACCCCTCTTTTTGTATTGGAGGTTAAACATGACATAGTGATATTTTGCTTTGACCAGTTTCTCGGCTGCTTCGTTACATTCTAAGATCCGGAAATGAAGCATAATTTCTAACAACCAAATATACTGGAAAAGTTAGCTCATAACGACGTACGCGTCCGTCTGCATCAAGTGCATTGGGCAAAACCTGAACGCGCAGGAATGCGCCAGCGCAGCGACTTACTGATTTGGGTGAAAGTGGACTCGGGTTGCGCAACGTGTGCGCGGCTCCGTTGTCTAACGTCAAGCTCCGGTTAGCTACTAAGAATTGCGAAAATTGAAGTTCGTATCGTACCGTCCCTTTCACTCTCGTAAATATTAGCGTCAGCGGGACTGCAAGATACGAAGTTACAATTATGCACTTTGTAACAGGGCCTGGGCGACTCCAAAATTCGCATCATACTGTCCTTCTTAGTCTTCTTTTAAGTACTATTGAAGTGAACGGGACGGTGCAATACGAAGTTCCAATTTAGAACTTCGTAGTAAGCCGGCTTACGTTTTTGTTTCTGGTCTAAACTGGGATGCTACGATTATGACTAAACTACACATTTCCCGTGGCTTCGCATGCTTAACCCAAAGATCAATTGAATTGAAATACCGGAATTTTACTAAATTCTCAATAATTAAAATATGGCTTCACTGACGCCGTCGATTATTGCGCCAATGTCAAAGTTGATGAAGACGTACAGAATTTTAGGTAGAAGATTAATCGCGTTATGTGTATACATACAGAAGTGTGAAATTCGGTTAAAAGGGTCGTGTATGTACTCGAATATAGTAGTGATGCTGTAGTTTGCATGATTTTTTTGTTGGTCTGCCACACCGTCGTATGACTGTCTTGAATTAGTTAATACCTAATAATAATAATAATAAATAAATAAATATCACGGGACAATTCACACCGATTGACCTAGTCCCAAAGTAAGCTTAGCAAAGCTTGTGTTATGGGTACTAAGCAATCAATTCATATTAATCACCCAAGACCCGAGAACAAACATTCGTTTTTTTTATATAAAACGAGGGGAAAACGAGCAGACGGGTCGCCTGATGGAGAGCGATCACCGTCGCCCATGGACACCCGCAACACGAGGGGAATCACAGGTGCGTTGCCGACCCTTACGTATTTTTACGACGTAGTATATTATATTTTTTGACGTATTTTTCATACAAATATCTGCCCCGACACGGGAGACGGGACCTAAGGTTAGGCTGACCACCCTCTGCCAAATATTGTTCGAGGGTCACCTTGCTCAGCGTGCATCGGCTTAAACCTACTCTACCCCACATTTACTTTGAAGACGTTTCATAGTAACTTGTGCTTCAAATACCTGGTCCGTTTAGCACAGCAAAAACTGCGACTCTGCTTTCCTCGCCAATTCTCATGCACCGTATCTACCAGCGTATCTCTCAGCGACCGTATCTTGTCATCATTGAACTTCAAATCTCGCCGTTAAATGGACACGCGCACGCGTTTAAGGTTATTGGAATACTAGTTGATCATGTTATAAGAAAGATTACAGCGCTGCGGAAGTTCTCCACCAGTCAACCTGTGTTCTACATGGGTTCCTTTGTGTGGATGTTTCATTTGATGAGATTAAATTAAGATTGTTTTTTTGGAATCTTTTTGTGTTTATTATTTCAATTCCAAATTTTTACTTTTACGGTCATCCCGTAAAACCTAAATTGAAAATACAAACTGAAATATAGATGCACAGAAAAACCAGAAAAATAAGACCAGCACTGGGAATCGAACCCAGGTTCTCGGCATTCCGTGCCACGTGCTATACCGCTACACCAGCGGTATAGCACGCGGCACGGAATGCCGAGGACCTGGATTCGATTCCCAGTGCTGGTCTTTTTTTTCTGGTTTTTCTGTGCATCTATATTTCAGTTTGTATTTTCAATTTTGAGATTAAATTAAAATAAAAAAAGGAGCTACGGATTAGCCCGAAACAAGTTGAGCAAAACTCGATTTGAGACGTGAGTTATCCGGTGCAATATCATTTAATATGGAGTGAGTCTCACGATAGTTTCATATTATATTAAACCTATTCGTAGTTTTGCTGTTTACCTCAAAGTAAAAGAAACCACAATCTTTGATAATTTTTAGAAGATAACATTATCTAGAATACTACACGACAATCAGATCTCGTTTAACACACTCGATTACTCGTAAACAGCAGAGATAACAAAACCACACCTATGCTAATAGTACTCAATACTCAATACTCAATATTTTATTGCTTTTCCACAATGTATGGTTACAGATGTTACAAAGAGATTATGTGATCATCATGGACCCTGTGTGTGTGAGTACATTATTATCCAGTAACTAACATCGAGAAAAATATGGCTCGGTAATTTTCCTTGCTTCCTTGTTACAGTTGGGCTGGGCAGCTTTTGGGAAACTTCGGCACATCTTGCCATCAGACATCTCTCAGTGCCTAAAAACGAAAGTCTTCAACCAGTGCGTAATACCAATTTTAACCTACGGAGCAACGTGGACTTTGACTGCGGGGCTAATCAACAAATTCAAGGCCGCTCAGTGAGGAGACAGAGCAATGCTAGGAGTTTCTTTGAAGGATAAAATCCGAAATCACATTATCCGACAAAGAACGAAAATCACCGACGTTGCTCAGAGAATTAGTTCGCTGAAGTGGCGTTGGGCTGGCCACGTCTGTCGCAGGACTGATGAACGGTGGAGCAGACGAGTCCTCGAATGGAGACCACGGACGGGAAAACGTAATATAGGGCGTCCTGAGGCATGGTGGATGGACGACATTAAGAGGGTCGCTGGCGGCGGATGGATGCGAGGGGCTGAAGACAGAGTGTTGTGGCGCGCCATGAAGAGGCCTTTGTCCAGCAGTGGACTGCTGTAGGCTGATGATGAGTTTTCCTTGTGCTCGACTTGGCAGAGGCACTACTGTGTCCCCAGGTATTACTGTCTCGTCTATGTTGTTTTTAGAGTTCCATACCTCAAAAGGAAAAAACGGAACCCTAAGGATTACTTTGTTTCTCACGTGTTTAGATATCGAGCTGAAATTACTATCAAATACTCAGATCTGCTACCGCTTGGAACAGTGAATAAATCTCAGATAGTAAATTAATTAACAGACGTCCTCTCAGAATGAGAGGGCTTGGGTCGTAGTTTCCACGCATTCCCATTAATTATTTAATGAATTTAGGTGAAGAACAAAAAATTGCATACCACCTGCGTTAGCAGGTATTTATAATTACTCCTATTTTTTTTTCGATTGTGACATGAAAATTATCAAAACAAATGTATAGATTTATTTTCGTTTCACAATGAAAAAACTTTATGATAATTTTAACTACCTGCTAACGCAGCTTTAACAGGTGTGCAACTTTTTGGTCTTCACCCATTTTAGAGTCATGTCCACATTATTACGAACACTGGCACTAATCCATCCCATCCCAGCACATCCACCAGGATGTCTACATAGATGTGTGTGTGTTATGATGAAATAGGCTTTAATTGCGGTGCACCGCCGCGTGACAATAGTGCATGGTGCGCCGGCGCAGCGCGGGAGGGAGAAAGCCGGCACGAGCCGTGGGAAACCGGCGCTGGCGTCGCTTCTATTGCCGAAAGCTGGGAGTCCCAGGGTTGCCACTCCTGCTAAGTTTTTCATACGTTTTTTTTGTTAAATTTGTAACTGAGCAGCGATTGACTTCCGTTTAATAACTAGTAAATGTCGATGAGGTAAAATATTATGCGGAAAAGTGGTTTAATCAGAAACTTTAGGTTGTAGGTAGGTAAGTAAGATAATCTAAAGAAAAGTTTCAACTGGTGAACTACTTATAAATCGTTGGCATCTGCATGAGATATAGGTCAAACGCTATCCAGATTTAATAACTTTTGTAAGTTTTTGTTTACATACTTAACACATAAGTATACAAAAACACACATACACAACGCAGACACACACACACACACACACACACACACACATACGACAAATTTCATTAAAGGAATTAATGATTGTAGTTTAATGTTCGTTATAATTATCCAAGCATAATTAAACGATAATTTACACAATATGATTGTTGTGGAAGAGCGGGTTTCCCTGACAAAAGCTAAAAATATTATTTTTGTAATTTTTTTGGGACCAATAAAATATTGTGATTTTATGTACAGATCTATTTTATTTTAAGTAAGTACACTCCTTGCTTGGGAAAGTAAATAAAGTTTAAGTACTTTATTTTAAGCAATGTTTTAATATCTTCTTGAAATGCAAATTAATATTATTATGTATCATCATGTATCATGCACACACATATTTACAAATGTTCGCATTTATAATAACAGGAAGTGGTTGAAAAATGGTTTTCAAATTTTGAATTTTTGGGTTACTTATATATATATTATGTACATACGAACATTGCAAATACAAAAAAGCCGTGGTGGCCTAGTGGTTTGACCTATCGTCTCCCAAACAGAGGGTCGTGGGTTCAAACCCCGGCTCGCACCTCTGAGTTTTTCTAAATTCATGTGCGGAATTACATTTGAAATTTACCACGAGCTTTGCGGTGAAGGAAAACATCGTGAGGAAACCTGCACAAACCTGCGAAGCAATTCAATGGTGCGTGTGAAGTTCCCAATCCGCATTGGGCCCGCGTGGGAACTATAGCCCAAGCCCTCATGTTCTCAGAGGAGGCCTGTGCCCAGAAGTGGGACGTATATAGGCTGGGATTGGATACGAACATTGCAAGTTAAATAAAAGCTTGTAGTTACTAAGATTCAGGATTTAATACATAGTTCTTTGGTGGCAACCCTAGACATCTAATACTTATGTAACATAACGAATTGATATCGCACGCTTTGATGCCTCTATGTTCCGGAGACGCGTCTATATTGAACTCGACAAGCCGCGCATTCTGAGCCTTATCACAACGGAATAAGAGGGGTTATTGATTGGGGATCCAAAGTAGAAGGTAACAGCTTATTTCACACCATTATTGGACGAGTTGGGGTTTCAATTACCGTTTTCTGATGAAAGTGGTTTAGAAGTTGTGAAGGAAATAATAAGTTAAGTTGCCCGCGACTTTGTCTTTTTTTTTATTTTTTTATTCAACTGGATGGCAAACGAGCAAGTGGGTCTCCTGATAATAAGAGATCACCACCGCCCATAGACACCTGCAACACCAGGGGGATTGCAGATGCGTTGCCAACCTAGAGGCCTAAGATGGGATACCTCAAGTGCCAGTAATTTCACCGGCTGTCTTACTCTCCACGCCGAAACACAACAGTGCAAGCACTGCTGTTTCACGGCAGGATTAGCGAGCAAGATGGTGGTAGCAATCCGTGCGGACCTTGCACAAGGTCCTACCACCTGCAAAATGTCTGCATCCCATGGGAATTTTGCTAGTGGACTTATACCTATTTATAAAACTGAAACTCTGACTGAATCTCCACGAATTTTGATGAAATTCAGTAGGTACAGTCAAGTGCAAAAATAAGTATCTATTCGAACCACTCAAAAATATGTTACTACGGCCTTATTGCGTCGGTATAAGAGTCTGTGGTACTTATTTTTGAAACTTTGAATAAGTTCATATTTTTACACTTGACTGTACACAAGTCACAAATCTAATACCTTTAAACGAACAATTCTTGTGTATATATATCGGGAATCTCGGAAACGGCTCCAACGAGTTCGATGAAATTTGGTATGTACTTAGGGGTTTTTGGGGATGAAAAATCGATCTAGCTTGGTCTTATCTCTGGGAAAATGCTTGTTACCGAGTTTCAGCTCGAGCAAAGCTCGGTCGCCCAGGTACTAATTTGCTTATATTAACACACGGGGTATTTTTAATACTTATCGTTTCCCGCGGGGTGGCGATGAATAAACACTACCACCAAATATGGATGTAAAAATATACAAATATTTAACATCGAGAAAAAAATACTGGAGAATTGAACGAAACACTCGCAAAAAACAAACTTTAGATAGGTTTTTGATAAAAAAAATATACTGTGCACCAAAAAATGTGGCCATCAAACTTACGCAGAAATAGATAATTTCGTAATTATGTAGAGTGTGCCAAATTTTATGCCGCTGAGTATATTTTATTTGAATGTAAGTATTTTTTTGTTTAAAAATTTCGCGATTTGCTGAATGTACTTAGGTACCTCGTACTACCTTACCTATACCTACTTAGATACGAACGTTGCAAGTTAAATAAAAGCTCATAAAAATAAACAAAAACTAACTCACCATCATGCACAGCACTGGCCGACTACGCGCCTTACCTCGCCTCTTGTACTTATAATCTCCCATTGTCACCCTCGAGGGACGAGAGAAAACGACGATTTTCCGCCCGAGGGCGGCTCGTGCGCGCGCGCATTGTTCGCGGTAATGAGCGATTACGTGACTGCCCGGTGGTGAAAGATCGGCAATTAAATGCCTTCTGGTGCTCCGAAGGAAGCAGAGAATTCGTACATACTTGTAACTGGGTCGGTTAACTTTTCCCTGTACCGCGTTGCCATGGTTACGTCCCCTAAACAACTCTTTAAAACCATGAGTTTCTCCATGTTTTCTGTGGTTATAATTCATAGAGCGTACATACATTTTTGTCGTAGTTATAAGTTCATTATTTAATGGACAATCTTCTAAGCACATTAGTAGCAAATACCATAACAGTTTTTTTTTAAACTCTGTCACTGTTGTCTCATCGACAACGGGACAGAATAACAAACAAGAAAAAGTTGATCGACCCAACTGCTACCATAGAGTGATGTAAAATCACCAGCATCAATATCTGACACTACAAAGTGTATCTGATACGACTCTATTTCTACGTCCGATAGGACGGGTCAGATATTTTTGGCCGCTCCGCTGTGACAGATATTAATGCAGGTGGTTGTACTCGTACCTAATTCGCACGAGGGTTTTTGAAAGTTCGTTAAAAAACCGTTCACATAACTCAAATTAATACCCATTAACAGCTGTGGTGGCGTAACGTTTTAATCTATGACCTCAATTCAATTCAATTCTTGAAAATATAGCTCCATCGATAATATCGATGATTCCGCCAATGTCGAGGTTGGAAAAGACACTATTGGTTTAGCCGTTGTTCAGTAGATTCAGTGTGCGGTATAATCTATGACCTCTGAAGCAGAGGATAGCGGGATAAAATCCGGACTTGCGCCTCTGAGTTACTTTATTCTATGGCAGAACCAGTGTTGCTGACTCCAATAAATCCGAGTTGCTAGGCTTAATGTCAAAAGTCATCAGAAAGTCGCCTAGTCTGCCAGGGTCTAGGCCAAATGGATCTAAGCAACTGGTCACAGTCAAGATCTTACCTATAGTCCAAGAGTAAAGATCGTCGCTAGATAGTCGTTGCAATTGTTTGTTCGCACTAAAACTTCAATAAAAAACATCATTTCTAGCGGCAGAGCCTCTAAATTGGCAACTACAGAATTGCTAACCGAGTGACTGCTGAAAACAGTTCCTTTTCCGTCTGTTCCCTTCTTTCAAGAATGATTTTTGCAGATTGATCGCATTAGAATTTTTCAGAAATTATTTTGTACTGAGATTCTTATCCTTGTTAACATTCTTCTTAAATTTGTCATAGACATATAAAAGTTTTCCATAAACTGAGCAGATAACTTCTAACATTTAAATTCCACCTTAAAGCTTAGGCAAATAACCGGGGGCAAGGAAGGAGCACTACTAAAAGCAGATAAATTTTAAAAGACACATTTATTTACAGATCTAACTTTGGAATTAGAGCCCCAGTGAAAACAGGGCTTTGGCGTAGCACAGACAATTGACCGCGCATCGCATTTCAACCTAAGTTTCTTTCTGATTCTTCTTAATTTCTTCATCTTTGGTTTGGTTTGATGTCTTCAACATAGACGCTCCCTTATTATTTTCTGCGACATCCTTCATCTCTCCTAACTTGTCTTAACTTATGTCTTGACAATGATCAGCCTAAAGCCTTCTCTTGATTGACTCCCGTGCTTTCAGCTCTAAGTTTTAAACGTAGATGTTTTCCTTCAAAGCCACGGGCCTCATAAGTCGTTTACCAGATTGCCACTTTAATTCATCCTGGATTTCATCCCGGCGGCTCCGCACCACGGTGGTAAAGTAGAGCAACACCACTGGAAAAAATCATGTTTTAATAAAGAGTTGAAACTTTAACTGACAGTTTTTGATATAGGATTTTGATTTGTGTAAGCATGACAGTGTTATTATTACTAAAGCACTTTAGTATAAATATCAAAATAACGCTCTAAAGTTGAATTGTCCCCGTAGGAATGTAGACTAATGCTGGACTGGGTAGAAGATATTTGCCGAATGCATTCGAGTCGTTCATCGCATCGAGTCAGGCATCGTTTTGACCAAAATTAACAACTTTTCTAAAGAAGACAAGAATTAACCTAACCATAAAAATTTCATTTTTAATACAAGCTTTTTTTGCTGACTGTTCTTTTTGTTGACTGTACTTGCATTGTCACCCTAACTACATTTGCATACCAAATTTCAAGTCGACGCCATTAACCGTTGAAGAGTTCCGTCCTGTGGAGACGATCCTGGCCGGAATAAGAGGATGTCCCAAATTTCAAGTCAATCTGACTACTGGAAGTTGGTAAAATTTTACTTGCATGATTTGATTACAGACAGACAGACAGACAAACAACGGGACAGTTGAAACTAAATAAAAGCTTGTTAAAAAGAGGTGTAAAGAGAAAGAGGGCGCCTTTGCTCAGCTATGGGACACCTAGTATTATATAAATATAAAAACAAAACTTTTGAATAATCAACTTAGTGTCCTTTTGAGCGCTTAATTAGTACAGCGTTTTCGAAAAGACTTTATGGTGCTAAAGTCTATCAATCGACTGTAAACACTTTGTAGGTCAGCCTTCCGGATATAAAAGGTGTTCTAGATAAAGTGGTTCAGAAAGATAGTCCCAACGACTGATTTCTTAGGTTTTTGGGCACGTTAGTCGCAAAGCACGTTAGTAGCACGATGGAGGTAGTGATGATTCAGGGTAGAGTCGAGGGCTAGAGACTACATGCTTGGTTCTCAATTGGGGACCGTCAAATCTGTCATCTATCCCTGTAGTATGAATACGCTATTCATATAGGGAAAGCCGTGGTAGCCTAGAGGTCTGTCCTATGGCCTCTCAAGCAGAGGGCCTCTGAGTGTTTCAAAATTACATTTGAAACTTTCCACGAGCTTCACAGTTAAAGATAATATCATTAGGAAAGCTACACAAACCTGTAAAGCAATTCAACGAGTGTAAAGTTTCCAATCCGCACTAGGTCGACGTTGGAACTACGGCTCAAGCCCTCTCATTCTGAGACAATGCCTGTGCCCACACGGGGTACATAGGCTGCGATGATGATGATGATGACAGGGCAAGACCAACGGAGAAGGATCCTGAAGGTAGAGGCCGCAATATTGGGCGACCTATCGACTAAGTGATAGTAAAACTCACGCGAATAGACAACGTAGGCGGAGGAAACGTAGCTGATGCTCTGTCCGGCCCGCTCATCGATGTACAGCAGCACGAAGCCGATGCAGGCTATCAGCAGCAGCCCCCCGCCCAGGAACCAGGAGATCGTCAGCCACGGCCACATCAGCGCTGGACGCTTCTGCAAACACCAACATCGTCAGTTGTATTTAAGTAAATCTCCCCACTAGTATTATAAATGCGAAAGTTTGTAAGTATGTTTAATTGTTAACTTTTCACGTCTAAACCGCTGAACCGATTTAGATTAAATATGGTATACAGATAGTTTGAGTCCCGGGGAAGAAGATAGGATGGTTTTTATCCTGGAAAATGGCATAGTTCCCTTGGGATAGCGATAAATAAATTCTACGCGGGCGAAGTCGCGGGCAACAGCTAGTAGTTTAATATATACCTAACCTACCCTAGAAAGCTTACTACGTGCATATTTAACCAAATTGGCCTAAGTTAAGCCAGATGATTTGTTTTAAGCTTCACAATTGTGCCTACTTGCGTCCTTGCGTGAAGTATTGAGACCTTCCCTCCTGCTGCCAAGTATTTTTAGGCTAAGATCGAATATCGACCGACCCAATGTTTCTTTTAATAGGTTTGCTATTTCAATAAAGTAACAGACATTTTTAGGGGTTTTTGGGTTAGGCAGATTTGGCTATCGATCACGAAACAAACGATCCCACGATCGCTAGCTGTTAACACTATCGGCGAGAACTCGTTACTTCTTTGTCGCAGCGACCAGAGCTTCGCTGGGCTATAGATACTTCAGCGATGTCAGCTTACGAAGTCGAGTGGAGCGAGTATCGCACTCGAACACTCGCTTAGCCAGCGACAAAACTACACTTCTTGCTGGTTTCTAGTTACTCTACTCGCTTCTCGCTCAGGTGGGACAACCTACGCTAATTACAGGACACCAGTACAGTCACCAGCATTAATATCTGCCACAGCGGAGCGTGCTAAATATCTGACACGTCCTTCCGGCCGTAGAAATAGAGTCGTATCAGATATTTATGCACGCTTGTTGTGTCAGATATTGGTGCTGGTGCTCTCAGCTTTAATTTATACCTACTTTTAATTCTAAAAGTTTAGCATTACGTTGCGTGCTCTGGTCATTACTGACCTAAGATATTGATCCCATATAAGGTAAACGTCGGAATGTACGACACGCTTGTGTCCAATAGACGATACCCTGCTATCATCTCTATTGCTTATGACATAAGGTTGAAGGTGCCATCTATTGGGACAGTGACTCTCGAGCACTCGTACGTTTACTTTATATATATTAACTTAATCATGTACAATTGATCAGTGAAATTTCTGTATTTCTACTCTCGGAAATACCTCTTGTTACAAATAAATTGTTTGGGCCTGTTGTACGTTCACAGCATCTTGTTATAGAGGAATTCCTATCCTGCTCATGTCATTGTAGTTCTGACGTTAAGTAACAGACTAGAGCGGATGGCTACACCCACGTTTACCTTAAAAAGTTCTTGACATAAGTCACTAGTAATGGAACTCTGTCTATGAAGACTGTTTACAATTTGCTTAGGACAATAACGAAACAGGTGCCATCGACTAACTGCATATTGAATGACGAATTATGCATTTTTGTCTAGGACTACTTGTATATATTAAAACGAGCAATTCATGTATATTTACATATTTATCTCGAAAATCTCGGAAACCGCTCTAGCAATTTTGACAAAATTTGGTGTGTAAAGTTTTTCGGGGACACAATCTATGTAAATGGCTTGGAATTATTTCTGGGAAATCATGTCATTGTGTTCTGAGTGTTAGCCGTAGCGGAGCTCGGTCACCCAAGTATTTACCTGGAAAAGTCCAACAATCATCATGCAGCCGGTAATGAACTGCATCAGGGAGGTTATGAAGACTGTGCTGAAGAAGAGCATCGTGCTGGAAGGCATCTGCAGCAAGGCCACGGGGACTGCGTACAGTGCAGACACCAACGCTGCCAGTAGCTGCAAGAAAATATCCACTAATTGAAATTATCCTACATAATTTAAGCTTTTTTCGGACGGACTGAAGCTCTTTTTTAGGGTTCCGTATTCAACTAGGAACCCTATAGTGTCGCCACGTCTGTCCGTCTAACCTAACCTAAGCTCAGAGACCGTTAGTACTAGAAAGCTGTAATTTGGCATTAATATACATATCAGTCACGCCGACAGTGGTAAAAGAAAAATAGAAATATTTTTTCATCTCTCCTGTTCGGAAAGTTTAATTTTTACGAGTAGATAGACGGGTGGAAAATTGCGTTTTCATCTTTAGGGTGGAAAGTATTTTTTTAAAAATTTTCGATTAGCCACGGAGTCAAAGATAATTGAGTTACGTCAATGACACTTTTTTTTCACATTTCGGCATGGCCATCTAGATGCACGTCGTGACCAAAGAGCTTATATACAACACTGGAGGTTGAACGCCGAACATCCGTTTGAAACAAGAAATTTGATCTTTATTACGTCACGAACATATTCCGTCTCTTTCTTTAGTTAGATTGAGAAAAAGATGGAAGTCATTCGTGAAATGTGAAAGAAAGAGATGGAATATATATAAATAAGTAATAAAGGTCAAACTTCTTCGTACGGCGTTCAACCTCCAGTTTTGTATATGAGCTCCTTGGTCGTGATCAACTCGACTTTTTTATATAGTCAGCCGCGGCAAGTGGCCAGGTCGAAAAGGTACCGTTGGAGGTTGGATATAAGTAAATTCAATTTATTATTATTCTCATTTTTTGTAGTATTTTACTTTCCTCACAGTCGAAATGAAAAGTAGAGTGTCTAAATCGGGTGAAATTACCCATTACCCCTCGAACTATTGGCGCTCTCACTTATATCTCGGGTGAAATGGGTCACTTTCCACCCTTGGTTATCAATCTACTATTTTAGGGTATTTCCCATACACGTAAAGAGTAGTATTAAATTTTAAAGCGCAAATTTTCATTATATTATTTGTTATGAAATCTTTTAACTAATCTTAATGACATGCCGGTCGCTGGTTTTCTAAATATTCTCTCCGTTTCGTTTGAAGTTTAACCATCCACTTTGATGATACGGTGATACATTGGACTTTTACTTCGATACTCAGCCATGTGGTTTGGCAATAAAATTGTAATGTAATATTTGATTTGCGTTATTCAGTTTTTAAAGGATTAGAGGTTGTAAAATTTTAATCACTGATGACATACGTACGTGGGTAAGCAAGAGATAGTCATCTACCAAATGTAGAGTTACCACAGTACGCAAGAGATCTTCACTCTACAAAGTATCGTAGAAATTTGTTTATCTCTTTTTAATTATAATTATCGATTTCTGATTTAAAACAAAACAAAAGTTAAAGCCTAGTTCTTCTGATTCATACAGTCATTAAGCATCCCTATTGAACAAAACTACTTTAAGTCGAGAGTAAGTTTCTTTAAATACCACAACAATAGTCAAAATTTAATTATTTAAAATCATTAGCCATGAAAAAATGCATAACTAATTCCCTCAACCTAATTAGTCTAATTTTTTTCCTGATCCTGAGTTTTAATCGTAGCCGCAAGTTAAGTCGTTTAATTTTTATTGTATAAAATCCATACTGATTAATGAGTTTCATCATTTATATTATTATAAATCTTATTTGATTAATTTTACCTTTGACGACATCCATATAAATTCTTGTAACTTGATATTTATGACAATTGTGATGTGATATTATTATTGAATTATTAAATTAACTTAACTAAATACACCAAAAAATATGTAATATTAGTAGTAGGTACGTAACTGCGCCCATGAGATATTTTATCAGTGACTAATATTAATTTAATTATTTTCCATAATTTTCAATCACAAACATTGCAGTACTTAATCAATTACCATTTACCAAGGTACAAAAACAATTACAATTAGATGTATCCGACAACAAAAAAAAAACAAATGCCGTAAGTAATTAACATTGTAATTTGGAGAACATAGTAAACTTAAACATAGTAATAAGTACTTACGGTCCACACAAACCCAATGATCTTGGAGCCAATATCCAGGTTGACACAGCAGCAACAGGTGTCCAATCGGCACAGACCCATAATTTAAACTTTATTTAGACTTATATAAATGTGTGTTTACACCTCAATGGGCAGGATAACAATGGCGCCAGTGCCAAACCAGCTATCACTATAGTTACTATGATTAATTTTGAAGACTCCATTATCACGACTGGTTGATAACAGCTAGAAACACTTCAGACGATTGTATAGACCAAGTACAATTTTTAGTACTTACTTATATGGCATTTTGGGACGTTTCGTCACTGTTGGTATTTTGTTGTCTGGGTAATTTTTGTTTGTTTCTAGGTTACCTTATACCGCATTCTTTGGGATTCGTCACGTTTATATCTCGAAACACTTTGCGTTTGTTTGCCTTAGTAAAGTTGATAGACAATCTGTTGCTCACGTCATGCATTGCATTGTATTGCATGAAGGAATGGATGAGAGAAAAGTTTTTTTTTGTTACTGGTAGCAGTATTACGAGCTGTAAGTTAAGTTTGTAGAGTCGAAATAAGTTTTAGTTAAAAAAATCTATTATTAATTAAGAAAATATTAAGAAAATACAAAATATCTATAGGACTAAAACTACAATTAAATTAAAATAACTAAAACTAAAACTTTAATTAAAAAAGAGAGGTGGGCCTCTTGGCATGGTGCCCATCACGCAGGCAGCATTCCCGCGTTGAACTGCGATTGAGATTCTTTGCGCGAGAAAGCTGCCGGCGCAAGGGTTGCCTGTTGCCTCCCTTAACCTATTGCTGAGCTCCCGGTGTAGCTCCAGCGCACCCTTACCCCAAGGACCTAGAGTCTCGACGCCGAAAGCAAAGAAATGATATGGGCGCCGAGACAGCTATATTTTGTGACCATGAGGCGTTCCCGGGCGTTTGCCGCCGCCCCGCACATTTGGTAGTTGCTGGTAGGTAGGACGCCGCCAGGGTATCTGTACAGGTAGCGTCCCACACCAGCGCACGGCCAGTCTTCCAGGGTATCAACGACATTCCGTCAGGGCGCTTGCCATCGCTCCGTACAATCTGGGGCTCCAGAGCAGCGGGAACGTTGGCACTAACGAGCCCCCTTCTGAGAATGTCGTTGAGAGCGGCGTGGCGGGACAGGCGGCCGGCGCCCGAGGAGCAGGAGAGGCCATGGTGGCCGAGACGGTCCACTGGAGCAAGAAACACAATTGTGACTTGCGCAGATCCCAACTCCCAGCCGGAGACCAACAGCTATGCGTAGAGTGTCTGGGTCGATAAAAGTTCCAGTGTTGGGCGAGGGGTATGCATGGAGCCAGTAACCAGATTCTGGCTTGGACACAGCTAACAGTCTGGCCCGGTCCCTGCCTGTTGAAGGTTCTATTAATGACTGAAAGGTGGTGACGGAGGCCATTATTGTATCCCAGGCCCTTTGCCTATGTGGTTTGGACGGGAGATTTGGACTCGGTCCAGCTAGCCAGGCATTCGTGGCCTCGTTCAAGCATGCAATCTCGCAGTTAATGCCCGCTGGGGCTTTAAGTATTCTACCTGTGAGATCTAGCGTGCTGTGGATCGAAGATAGGAATGCCGGCAAAGCTACACTTGCTAGTTTTTTATACAAGCCTTTTTTGCTGACTGTAGTTTTTGTATGTATGTATGTAAACTCTTTATTGCATATAAAAATAAAAATACAAATACACAGAGAGGAGAACAAAAGCGAGCTTATCCCTAAAAAGGGATCTCTTCCAGCTAACCTAGTTTTGTTAACTGTACCTACTTGCATTGTCATCCAAACCACACAAAATTTCAAATCGATATCATTAAGTAACAGTTGAAGAGTTCCCTTTGTGGGCAACTGAGCCCACAGAAAAAAATCCGTCCTGCGGAGACGATCCTGGATGGACCATCACAATTCCATCGCCAGATTATTGTATTGTCACTGGAATTTGATTACCTACAGGAAACAGGTTGAACTACGATTAAATAAAACGTTTGTTAAATTAGTTAAACTTCCTAGACGTGATCGCTAATTCATGTAATTTAAAAACGTTACTCTTTAAAGTTGAGTTGAAAATACCCACTTGCTCGTTTGCCTTTCAGTCGTATAAAAAAAAAAAAAAGAATTTGATTTTTTTAAAGGAGTAGTTAACTATTTATTATTCACTAACTTTGGAAACGTTACTTCCTGATTTTTGTATTTTACTTTTACGTTATTTTTGCTAGAAATTAAAAAACAAGGGACCGTTAGAAAAAAGATTCATAAAGTAAACCTACCCTAGTAGCCAGTGTTGCCAGGTGTTAGGTACTCTAGCAAACCGTTCGGTATTTTAGCACTGTGTTCGGTGTTCGGTATAACAAAGATACGGGTATTTTTTTCTGATACATTTTTCTCTCTAATAAACGATCAAACCGTTGGAAGCGTTTGTTATTATATTTTTGCTCACTGTTCGGTATTTATTCGAAAAAGACCTGGCGGTTGTAGCACGGCTTGGTAAACGAACGACGACCACAACATGGAAGACGAAGCGCTGGCAAGCCTTCCTCCAGGTCACTCACAACATCGCGAGAGTCACGGCCGGGAAACCCGTGGATGTAAGTGGCCAGTTATCGTTCATTGTAGCGTTCAAAGGGGCAGGCCTTTGAGCCTTTGTTCCGTCTTCCGGCTGATGATTATAGATATAGACAAGTCATAGACATAACCAGGGATCGTAATCATCCTGATGATCAGCCTACAGCAGTCTTCTGCTGGACATAGGCCTCTCCCATGGCGCGCCACAACACCGTCTTCAGCCCCTCACATCCATCCGCAGCCAGCGATCCTCTTAAGGCCTCAGGGCGCCCTACACTACCGTTTTCCCGTCCGTGGTCTCCATTCGAGGACTCGTCTGCCTCACTGTTTATCGGTCCTGCGACAGACGTGGCCAGCCCAAAGTCAGCAAACGGGGAAGAGATCGTCAATGCGAGATAAATCGATGGAAATGACGTATGACAATTATGACAACTAATGAATTTTGCTCGCATTTTTACGAACCCTAATAACTTTATTCAACATCAAAAGTACATTGTCTCTTAAAATAATACACAAATTACACTTTCGATGATGTCGAAAAGGAACTAGCTACTTATGATGAGAGCTTGCCCAAATATTTTTTCCCGTTACGGCAATATCTTTTCCACTAGGTATCATCAATTTAACTTTTATTAAGCTGATATTGGAAATAACTATTCTCGATGCTATTCCGAAAAACACAATTACTACATCAAACACGGTTATCGGGCTCCAATAATAGCACCACAGGCCACTTTTTTTTTATTGAACTGGATGGAAAACGAGCAAGTGGGTCTCTTGATGGTAAGAGATCACCACCGCCCATAAACATCTGCAACACCAGGGGTATTGCAGATGCGTTCCCAACCTAGAGGCCTAAGACGGGATACCTCAAGTGCCAGTAATTTCACCGGCTGCACTGCTGCTTCACGGCAGGATTAGCGAGCAGGATGGTGGTAGCAATCCGGGCGGACCTTGCACAAGGTCCTACCACCTGCAAAACTTTACCGCGTATTGATAATCCACAAAACATAGTCTCAGAAACTAATGTTTTTGCGTTTGAATTCTTGGTACTTTACTTACCAGTACTACTTGTAGGTACTATTATATGTATTCTGTGCCTAAATGTAGTTGAACTTTTCAGGATCCGATAAGTAAATTATCACTTCGCCAGGTTTTCCTTAACTGTTATTCCCCGCTTTCAATCGGTATCTTAAGCTTGATTTATGTAATTGCAGACGATAAGCTTCACTGTGATCTTACCACTTCATGTAGTATTTAGGTATCTTATCATTGTTATGTTCAACGCATAGCAAGAGAATCAGAACAGCTAACACCTTACTTACTTACTGTTACAACTGCGGCCATTCAGCATTACACAGTCAAAAGAGAAGAAGCCGTGTCTAAAGTAGGTTCTTTTTTTCCCTGTCTTGTACAGGGTGATACGGGGTAAAGTGAGCAGGATAAATCCTATAGAATCAGTTAGTTAGTAACGTTATTTAATTTTAAGTAAATTATTTACTAACGGCATGGTGATGGTGACTCTGCAACACAGCTCTGCGATTAAAGGTGTAGAGGTTTTACTTATTGCGAACGATCCATTCATCATTATCATCATTAGCCCACAGCGGTCCACTGCTGGACATAGGCCTCTTCCATGGCGCGCCACAACACTCTGTCTTCAGCTCCTCGCATCCATCCGCCGCCAGCGACTCTTAAGGTCGTCCGTCCACCGTGCCTCAGGACGCCCTTAACTACGTTTTCCCGTCCGTGGTCTCCATTCGAGGACTCGTCTACTCCAACGTTCATCGGTCCTGCGACAGATGTGGCCAGCTCAGCGCCACTTCAGCGAACTAATTCTCTGAGCAACGATACATTATGATATCAATTACTGAAGGTGTAGTGTTGGATCTGCTCAAGTCTCCTGAATCACCAGTACACTACACGGTAAGCTACCTAGAAGACAAAAGTCTAAAGCATCTTGCTGTCAAAAGCACGGATTTGATAGAGTCTGAAACCTAGGAACTTCACCTTAGTATGCGTATCCATTTTAGCTTTGATAATGACGATTTTCAGATCTAAATGTAACACAAATTGCAATAATATTGTGTAATTTGAACATTCTGTCACCACTGATATCGCTTTCTTATCCGATTTTAAAAGTAGGTATGGTATGTATGGACAGTAGATGTACTATAGTAGCATTTACTACCTTTGATGGTTCGTCGTACTGATAGTAACGACACATTTGTCTATTTTCCTGAAAATATATGTGGATAAATTACCTATGTATCTATGACTAAGTTTCACAATTCAGACGTATCTATATTTATGATTAAATAGGTAGTTATAGGAATTTTACTCTCGTGGCATACGTAAGTCTTGGTCAAACAGAGCTTCGTTATAATAATAATCGATTTATTGCTATGACGAAGAAGTTGATTTAGAATTTTCCTAGAAAATGTGTGAGCGTACGGAGTATTTAAATTATTATATGTGGTATTGGTGTTATCACAAAATGTTGCATTCGGTACATATCTAATAATGATGCAGTTAGCTGTCGTAATATTCACGGACTTCACTGTCCAACGAAAATACGACTGAAAATACAAACTGAATCATGGATGCGCAGAAAAAAAACAAAAAAAGAGACCAGCGCTGGGAATCAAACCCAGGTCCTCAGCATTCCGTGCTGTGTGCCATACCCTACACCACCACTGGACAACTGCACTGCACTGTACTGGAACTGTACTGGACAGGAATGCTGAGGACCTGGGTTTGATTCTCAGCGCTGGTCTCTTTTCTGGGTTTTTTCTGTGCATACATGTTTCAGTTTGTATTTTCGTTAAATTTCACGGGACAACAGTAGGTGAAAGTAACAAATTAGGATTTGAAAAAAAAAAACAAAGAGACTCCAAAAACCAATTTTGAATTTGCTGTCCATTTGTTTTTGCCACAGAAAAATAATGTACCTAAGCAATAAATAATCATTAGGTACCATTATCTTAACCTCTTAACCTATACCTTCCGGTGGTATGGTTTGGAGGACATGTCAGTCCCTCTTGGCACGAGTTGTTACTCATTTAAATCGTATTGCTGTTGTGGTGTTTTTATAGTTAAGGCCTTTGGGAACTGACATGTTCATTATCGTTTGATCAAAGTTCCATAATAAATAAAGATTAAAAAAAAACCTATACCTAAGTACAGTCGAACCATTTGAACCACGACCCAGGGTGGTACTTTTGTGCTACTAATGTCATGTTGACATCTCATACTTTTGTCAAAGAATTCATAGTGAAATTTATTAAGGTTCCACCCTGGGTCATGATTCAATTTGTTTGACTGATATCAATAGATAAACTAAACGCAGAGCAAAACATCATGGAATGTTAGGTATATTGTTGAGCCACATAACTAGGCTTATTTTGTTATTAGCAACGATTCATAATTTTAATTTTATTTTATAAGACTTCTAATTAATTGTTATTGATTGTTTTTATGGACTTACGTCTGGAATAAATATATCATTTCATTTTTTTTATCCCTCATTGTTTCCGATATAGATTTCTGGCTGATACTCTCTCCGGTAATCCTTCGGCTAGAGAAGCCAATTCAAATGGATTGTCATCGCTGAAATAAACAACTTTATCTCTAGCTAATGTAAGTACTGTACCTAGGTACGTGACATGATAAATAATTTTACTTACTTAGTGTTATTAGGTATAACCTACGTATATACGCGTCAGCAGTGAAAATTCTTAGTCTAGGTCACAGATTTTCAATTATTTCATAAAGCTTTTATTTCATTTGGAAAATTGTTATTGTCCGTTAAATGAACAGTCAAAGAAACAGAATGGCGTATCTACCAGGATGGAACCTTTGCGCTACTGATGTAATACTGAAATTCCTTACGTATATCTGCCAAACAAATGATAGCGAAATTTATATGAAAGGTCCCACCCTGTATCTACTATTTCACTTTCCCCGACTGTACCTACACAAGCGTTAATAATAATAAATTACTAACAATCAAAATACAAATACGTAAAAAAACTAAAACTATAGGTTACTGTTCGCTTATCTTTAAGTTTTCCTTCCTGTTTAGGTTAGCTTGAAAAGATCCGTTTTAGGGATAAGTTCGCCTTTGTACTATTTTGTTTTGTTGTATTTTTGTGTTTTATGTACAGTAAAGTATTTACATACATACATACTATAGGTAGGGATGACTGACTTCAAATTTATGACCAACTAGGCTAGAGTTTACCCGCGGCTTCGCTCGCGTAAGCTATTCGATCTGCTACAATTGAAATTCCGGGATTTTATAAAATACCCCCGGGGAATTCCCTCAATTTATATCGGGGTCTTCATTGAGGTTGTGTTAAGAACAAATATCCAAAATTTCAACTCTAAACCCAGCGGTTGTAATTTCGAGATTTGATCTCTATCCCGTGGGAATATCGGGATAAAAAGTAGCCTATGTGTTATTCCAGATGTGCAGCTATCTAGATACCAAATTTCATCCCAATCCGTCCGTTTTAACGTGAAGGTGTAACAAACATACACACACACAAACTTTCGCATTTATAATGTTAGTAGAACACAACATTAGTTCAACAATAAACAAGGCTAAGGATACCAAATGCAAATCTTGTTCAGTTTAGTTCCTAGTTAAATTTAACTTTATCACATCTTCGCTTCAAGCTGTATTTTTGTTCACTTCACAAAATTAACGTCCAAACTCTTAAGCAGAAGACCCGAGATAAATACACCGTGTTTTCCTTGGTTTCTGTTAACTTCAACAGACCGTAAACTTTTTAGCTGTCGAAAAAAAATTTTTTTTTCATACAGAACATAACTTCACATTTATAAAGCTCAAAATAAAAACTCACAACCTTGACTAGTGGCACAGACGACACGACAGACGTGACACAAGAGCGGCATGAAAAAACTCACTTTTTTAACCGTAACTTTAGATTATCGTTCAAGACGGTCACCTACATGTGTCTGTGTCTTAACTAACCTCGACATTGGCAGAGTCATCAAAAAAACTGCGGCAGAACCAATTTTCCTAAAATTGAATATCGAATTAACCTTCCTCCGCTAAATTGAATAGTCGCACAGAAATGGGGAAAGCTTAGGTCTGTCAGAGGCCAAGATCCACTTCTGGAGCCAAACAGCACAGCAAGTAAGTTAACTCATATTTAAGGAGAACAGGGTCCTCATCGAAAGAAGTACGAGTACACCTTCATCCACTTGTTATGGGTTAGGTATTAGTATTTTTGTTGCAATAATGCACATATTTTTATCACTGACATATTTTTATGACATGAGTGAATGTGATACCTATCAAAAATCCGTACCTTACCCAGGCGTGTATATTATGGTTATGACTGAACGTAAGCTACCTACGAGTAGGTATGCATAATAAAAAGCAGCCCAGCGACACCCGAGACTGAAACCGTATCAGAAGATAAACCTAAAGGTATCCATATCGTTCTACGTAACACCTTATCATTGCGAATCATGGCCGCGACAAGTAGCGCATGCGTACAAGACTCAGGAACGTCATGCTTGTAAATATACACAATGTGTAAGTTTTACCGTTTAGAGTTGGTCAGTTTAAGAGTTTAGGATATAGAAAGTGAAGATGGGCGTGCCAATGCTGAAGAGGTGTTGCTGCTGCGTCAGTTTGCAAACTGGGACCATCATCATTGCATATTTGTATTCAGTAAGTATTCTTTTATAGCAATTTACTTTTAAAGCAACATGCTTTACCTATAGCCTAACAGTTTCTTGAAGGAAAAGAAATCACATTGTAGAAAAATTAACATTGATTGACATGAAAGAGGGAAATAAGATTTCTCATAGAGAAGGATTGAATTATAGTTATAGGTTATATTATTAGTATTAGATGACCATAGAACCGGAATTCTGTTATGATAACAATGTGTACACGACAAACGTGATGTTATGATAACCTTGGCATTTATACAGCCTACTGAACGTAGGGTTTGTAAAAAAATTTTGAGTAAGTACACTCAACATTAGATGGATATTCAATTGTTTGTTGTTTTGAATGTATTGCTGCTTTTTTATAAGATAATAATGTGAGTAAATGAATAAGTAGTGGTTAGGTGGGAATCCCGCTCGTCAATCCGCAGAGCCTGTAAAAATTTAATGGTTGCAAAGCAAACCATATTGCTCGGAAGAATTATTCAGGCGCTACATAGTTTCATCCGTCATTGCTATGCTCAAAGCAAGCTGTTTCGGGTCTTTAGTTGATATTAGAACGTCTATTAAATATCTGAAACAGGTACTCACTTGAAAAATAATAAACTTCTATGGTATTTTTGCCCATTCCCACTCCTATTTGGTGGACTGACGACATCGGTGGTTGCAAAAGTGGCGAGTTGTCGTTCATTGTGTCGTTCTAAAGGGGAGGCTTTTGTTCAGCAGTAGCAGTGGACATCTTCCGACTGATGATTAAACGCACAAAACTACCATGAAGCATAAGATATATATTCTAGTCTTTAAAACTTCCCAGGTATGGAATCTTCTGGAGCTGACGATATACAGCCTCCTGGTGACCTTCGGGCCGATGAAGAAGGACGCCGCCGGAGACGCGGAGCAGGTCTCGATGAACAAATACGCGCTGTACGTGGCCACTGCGGCCGTCAACGGGGTGCATCTGCTCTGCTCGCTGCTGCTCATAGTTGCTGCTTACAAGGTTATAATCATCATCATCATCATCAGCCTATAGCAGTCCACGGCTGGACATAGGCCTCCCCCAAAGAGCGCCATTGCGCCCTGTTCTCGGCTAGACGCATCCAGCGTCTACCAGCAGCCTTTCTCAGATCGTCACTCCACCTGGCCCTGGCCGGAGGGTGTTCTACACTACGTTTCCCAAGACGCGGTCTCCACTCAAGAACTCGTTTACTCCAGCGGTTGTCGGTTCAGCGACAGATATGACCAGCCCACTGCCACTTCAACATGCTTATTCTCTGAGCTATGTTGATGATCTTAGTTCTGTGTCGGATAGCCTCGTTGCGGATTATATCTTTCAGAGAAGAGGTTTATAATAAAATCGTTTATTTCGGGCAACATGGACAATACATTTAATACATTATTCCGAACTTTTATAAAACAAACCTAACCTAACCTAATATTGTGTTCTATAAAAGCATAAGAAAGTACATTAAGAAAGAGAGTTGGAAAACGATACAGTTGGCAAATTAAACATTTGGCAAAAAAATATTATGCGAAAAGGCAGAACCCGGGTCCCCCATCATGTATTATAGATAGTTTAATATACTTACTCGTATAACCTTGCAGTTGGTACAGTCACTAGCACCAAAATCTGACACGACAAAGTGTGCATAAATATCTGATACGACTCTATTTCTAGGGCCGATTGGACGTGTCAGATATTTTTGCACGCTCCGCTGTGGCAAATAATGAATGCAGGTGACTGTACTTCAGTGGCTTGACTTAGCAAACCAACGTTTAAAGATATTCTACAACTTGGGACTAAAGTAACTGAAACCGTTAGCTAGTTAAGCTCCAGAGAGTTATGGGAACGTGCAGCCGGGTTTTTTAGCACTATCAGAGCTCAGCGAGCTATGGAGATTGGAGAGGGCTAATGTTTCAAGATTCTGTAGGGATCGAATCATAAATGAGGTTAGGATATACTTAGAAAAACGAAGCTCACCGACATAGCATTACCTACATTTGGAGATAGACCAAAAGGAGATCTGTCTCCAAGCAAATATATGCATGGGAACTGAATTCCGAAGGAAGGAAGGAAGTTAGAATTCATGTTTAAGAATGCGAGTTGAGAAACTCCTTTCAATAGCGCGATGCAGGATGTAGCAGTTACTGTATTTGATGACTAGATGGCGTTAAGGGTACCTATCTATCTACATACCTACTCATGCGTCGTAGCATTTCCTCTCCTCGATGATTACGTGAGGCTGGAGTCGCTGGGCTAGATCCTATTTAAGATCACACCTCATTAGAGCCACCCGGCACCCAACCAGCACCACCTCTACTTTCGGCGTCCACTCATTGTCGCCAGGGGTCCACGGGTGGACGAAGCGTTGACTACGAGTGGACCTTGCGTGGTCCACTAATTTCCTAGTAGTCACTATGGCGGCGAGCAGCGGGCTGTCACCAAGTGGTGCACTCGCCATCGGCGCGTGGCAAACTGGCGAGTGAGGCGATCCGGTGACGTTACGGAGTTGATGTAGTGAGCGTATACCCATACAAATACATATGAAGAATACTAACCGCTCGAGGCGAGGCGGTGCTGGAGGGGTGCCGGGTGGCTATAATGAGCTGTGACTTAATCAGAGCCTATCGTGCGAGTGACGATAGCACATGAGAAAGACAGATTTTTGCCACAGAGTATTTGCATGAATGAATTTTGGAACACTGGACAGATCTCTCAATTTACCAGTATACATAGCTAGATAATAAATGTACCTTTT
>NC_133478.1:18910271-18985632 GCF_025370935.1 Choristoneura fumiferana
AACAGACATAGAGACTCCTGAAGAAAGCACAGGCGCTGCTCTACGAGGAGGAAGGACTTGCCACGTTCAATTAATACTAAACTTAAAATAGTTAAACACACTGCAGGCTACCAGGAGGTTTCTTTTTAACAAGTTGCCAGTTGCTTTAAGTCACTAGTAGATGGACACATATTTAAGAACAAACTAAAAAAAATTTTGTTGGAGAAGTGTTTTTATTCTATTGAAGATTACTACAAATGTAACAATTCGACCATTACAATTAGCCTGCTACATACCTGCGGACAATATTTCTTACGAATTCGTTTTTGTGCTACAGGTAACATTGCAAAATTTTTTAGAATGAATTAAATTGATTGATTGACATTTTCTTCTTATATATTAATATAATTGTGATGACATTTAGAAATTTTTGATTAACAATGTTATTATGTGTGCATGTTCTATTGTTGTTTGTTTTGATTATGTATTACTTATATGGGTGATCTATTGTTATGCATTTTTGTCTAGTACCCATTATGATTTCAAACACAATGTATATTGTTCTTGAATAAATAAATAAATAAATAAAATATATATATTAAAACGAGCAATTCATGTATATTTAATATTTATTCGAAAATCTTCGAGAAATCTCGACAAACCCTCTAGCAATTTTGACAAAATTTGGTGTGTAAAGTTTTTCGGAGACACAATCGATGTATGTAAATGGCTTGGAATTATTTCTGGGAAATCATGTCATTGTGTTCTGAGTGTTAGCCGTAGCGAAGCTCGGTCACCCAAGTATTTACCTGGAAAAGTCCAACAATCATCATGCAGCCGGTAATGAACTGCATCAGGGAGGTTATGAAGACTGTGCTGAAGAAGAGCATCGTGCTGGAAGGCATCTGCAGCAAGGCCACGGGGACTGCGTACAGTGCAGACACCAACGCAGCCAGGAGCTGCAAGAAAATATCCACTAATTGAAATTATCCTACATAATTTAAGCTTTTTTCGGACGGACTGAAGCTCTTTTTTAGGGTTCCGTATTCAACTAGGAACCCTATAGTGTCGCCACGTCTGTCCGTCTAACCCAACCTAAGCTCAGAGACCGTTAGTACTAGAAAGCTGTAATTTGGCATTAATATACATATCAGTCACGCCGACAGTGGTAAAAGAAAAATAGAAATATTTTTTTCATCTCTCCTGTTCGGAAAGTTTAATTTTTACGAGTAGATAGACGGGTGAAAAAATTGCGTTTTCATCTTTAGGGTGGAAAGTATTTTTTTAAAAATTTTCGATTAGCCACGGAGTCAAAGATAATTGAGTTACGTCAATGACACCTTTTTTTTCACATTTCGGCATGGCCATCTAGATGCACGTCGTGACCAAAGAGCTTATATACAACACTGGAGGTTGAACGCCGAACATCCGTTTGAAACAAGAAATTTGATCTTTATTAGGTACGTCACGAACATATTCCGTCTCTTTCTTTAGTTAGATTGAGAAAAAGATGGAAGTCATTCGTGAAATGTGAAAGAAAGAGATGGAATATATATAAATAAGTAATAAAGGTCAAACTTCTTCGTACGGCGTTCAACCTCCAGTTTTGTATATGAGCTCCTTGGTCGTGATCAACTCGACTTTTTTATATAGTCAGCCGCGGCAAGTGGCCAGGTCGAAAAGGTACCGTTGGAGGTTGGATATAAGTAAATTCAATTTATTATTATTCTCATTTTTTGTACTATTTTACTTTCCTCACAGTCGAAATGAAAAGTAGAGTGTCTAAATCGGGTGAAATTACCCATTACCCCTCGAACTATTGGCGCTCTCACTTATATCTCGGGTGAAATGGGTCACTTTCCAACCTTGGTTATCAATCTACTATTTTAGGGTATTTCCCATACACGTAAAGAGTAGTATTAAATTTTAAAGCGCAAATTTTCATTATATTATTTGTTATGAAATCTTTTAACTAATCTTAATGACATGCCGGTCGCTGGTTTTCTAAATATTCTCTCCGTTTCGTTTGAAGTTTAACCATTCACTTTGATGATACGGTGATACATTGGATTTTTACTTCGATACTCAGCCAGTACAAAAAATAAAATTTGGTTTGGCAATAAAATTGTAATGTAATATTTGATTTGCGTTATTCAGTTTTTAAAGGATTAGAGGTTGTAAAATTTTAATCACTAATGACATATACGTACGTGGGTAAGCAAGAGATAGTCATCTATCTACCAAATGTAGAGTTACCACAGTACGCAAGAGATCTTCACTCTACAAAGTATCGTAGAAATTTGTTTGTCTCTTTTTAATTATAATTATCGATTTCTGATTTAAAACAAAACAAAAGATAAAGCCTAGTTCTTCTGATTCATACAGTCATTAAGCATCCCTATTGAACAAAACTACTTTAAGTCGAGAGTAAGTTTCTTTAAATACCACAACAATAGTCAAAATTTAATTATTTAAAATCATTAGCCATGAAAAAATGCATAACTAACCTCAACCTAATTAGTCTAATTTTTTTCCTGATCCTGAGTTTTAATCGTAGCCGCAAGTTAAGTCGTTTAATTTTTATTGTATAAAATCCATACTAATTAATGAGTTTCATCATTTATATTATTATAAATATTATTTGATTAATTTTACCTTTGACGACATCCATATAAATTCTTGTAACTTGATATTTATGACAATTGTGATGTGATATTATATTGAATTATTAAATTAACTAAACTAAATACACCAAAAATATGTAATATTAGTAGTAGGTACGTAACTGCGCCCATGAGATATTTTATCAGTGACTAATATTAATTTAATTATTTTCCATAATTTTCAATCACAAACATTGCAGTACTTAATCAATAACCATTTACCAAGGTACAAAAACAATTACAATTAGATGTATCCGACAACAAAAAAAAAAGCCAAATGCCGTAAGTAATTAACATTGTAATTTGGAGAACATAGTAAACTTAAACATAGTAATAAGTACTTACGGTCCACACAAACCCAATGATCTTGGAGCCAATATCCAGGTTGACACAGCAGCAACAGGTATCCAATCGGCACAGACCCATAATTTAAACTTTACTTAGACTTATATAAATGTGTGTTTACACCTCAACGGGCAGGATAACAATGGCGCCAGTGCCAAACCAGCTATCACTATAGTTACTATGATTAATTTTGAAGACTCCATTATCACGACTGGTTGATAACAGCTAGAAACACTTCAGACGATTGTATAGACCAAGTACAATTTTTAGTACTTACTTATATGGCATTTTGGGACGTTTCGTCACTGTTGGTATTTTGTTGTCTGGGTAATTTTTGTTTTTTCTAGGTTACCTTATACCGCATTCTTTGGATTCGTCACGTTTATATCTCGAAACACTTTGCGTTTGTTTGCCTTAGTAAAGTTGATAGACAATCTGTTGCTCACGTCATGCATTGCATTGTATTGCATGAAGGAATGGATGAGAGAAAAGTTTTTTTTTGTTACTGGTAGCAGTATTACGAGCTGTAAGTTAAGTTTGTAGAGTCGAAATAAGTTTTAGTTAAAAAAATCTATTATTAATAAGAAAATATTAAGATAATACAAAATATCTATAGGACTAAAACTACAATTAAATTAAAATAACTAAAACTAAAACTTTAATTAAAAAAAGAGGTGGCCTCTTTGCATGGTGCCCATCACGCAGGCAGCATTCCCGCGTTGAATTGCGATTGAGATTATTTGCGCGAGAAAGCTGCCGGCGCAAGGGTTGCCTGTTGCCTCCCTTAACCTATTGCTGAGCTCCCGGTGTAGCTCCAGCGCACCCTTACCCCAAGGACCTAGAGTCTCGACGCCGAAAGCAAAGAAATGATATGGGCGCCGAGACAGCTATATTTTGTGACCTTGAGGCGTTCCCGGGCGTCTGCCGCCGCCCCCGCACATTTGGTAGTTGCTGGTAGGTAGGACGCCGCCAGGGTGTCTGTACAGGTAGCGTCCCACACCAGCGCACGGCCAGTCTTCCAGGATATCAACGACATTCCGTCAGGGCGCTTGCCATCGCTCCGTACAATCTGGGGCTCCAGAGCAGCGGGAACGTTGGCACTAACGAGCCCCCTTCTGAGAATGTCGTTGAGAGCGGCGTGGCGGGACAGGCGGCCGGCGCCCGAGGAGCAGGAGAGGCCATGGTGGCCGAGACGGTCCACTGGAGCAAGAAACACAATTGTGACTTGCGCAGATTCCAACTCCCAGCCGGAGACCAACAGCTATGCGTAGAGTGTCTGGGTCGATAAAAGTTCCAGTGTTGGGCGAGGGGTATGCATGGAGCCAGTAACCAGATTCTGGCTTGGACACAGCTAACAGTCTGGCCCGGTCCCTGCCTGTTGAAGGTTCTATTAATGACTGAAAGGTGGTGACGGAGGCTATTATTGTATCCCAGGCCCTTTTGCCTATGTGGTTTGGACGGGAGATTTGGACTCGGTTCAGCTAGCCAGGCATTCGTGGCCTCGTTCAAGCATGCAATCTCGCAGTTAATGCCCGCTGGGGCTTTAAGTATTCTACCTGTGAGATCTAGCGTGCTGTGGATCGAAGATAGGAATGCCGGCAAAGCTACACTTGCTAGTTTTTTATACAAGCCTTTTTTGCTGACTGTAGTTTTTGTATGTATGTATATGTAAACTCTTTATTGCACATAAAAATAAAAATACAAATACACAGAGAGGAGAACAAAGGCGAGCTTATCCCTAAAAAGGGATCTCTTCCAGCTAACCTAGTTTTGTTAACTGTACCTACTTGCATTGTCATCCAAACCACACAAAATTTCAAATCGATATCATTAAGTAACAGTTGAAGAGTTCCCTTTGTGGGCAACTGAGCCCACAGAAAAAATTCCGTCCTGCGGAGACGATCCTGGATGGACCATCACAATTCTATCGCCAGATTATTGTATTGTCACTGGAGTTTGATTACCTACAGGAAACAGGTGAAACTAAATAAAACGTTAGTTAAATTAGTTCAACTTCCTAGACGTGATCGCTAATTCACGTAATTTAAAAACGTTACTTTTTAAAGTTAAGTTGGAAATACCTACTAAATTGCATCTGATTTTATTTTTAAATTAGTAGTTAACTATTTATTATTCACTAACTTTGGAAACGTTACTTCCTGATTTATGTATTTTATTTTTACGTTATTTTTGCTAGAAACTAAAAAACAAGGGACTGTTAGAAAAAAGATTCATAAAGTAAACCTACATAAAATCATTGAGAAATTTCACCGATTATGTAGTAGCCAGTGTTGCCAGGTGTTAGGTACTCCAGCGAACCGTTCGGTATTTTAGCACTGTGTTCGGTGTTCGGTATAACAAAGATACGGGTATTTTTTTCTGATACATTTTTCTCTCTAATAAACGATCAAATCGTTGGAAGCGTTTTTTATTCTATTTTTGCTCACTGTTCGGTATTTATTCGAAAAAGACCTGGCGGTTGTAGCACGGCTTGGTAAACGAACGACGACCACAACATGGAAGACGAAGCGCTGGCAAGCCTTCCTCCAGGTCACTCACAACATCGCGAGAGTCACGGCCGGGAATCCCGTGGATGTAAGTGGCCAGTTATCGTTCATTGTAGCGTTCAAAGGGGCAGGCCTTTGAGCCTTTGTTCCGTCTTCCGGCTGATGATTATAGATATAGACAAGTCATAGACATAACCAGGGATCGTAATCATCCTGATGATCAGCCTACAGCAGTCTTCTGCTGGACATAGGCCTCTCCCATGGCGCGCCACAACACCGTCTTCAGCCCCTCACATCCATCCGCAGCCAGCGATCCTCTTAAGGCCTCAGGGCGCCCTACACTACCGTTTTCCCGTCCGTGGTCTCCATTCGAGGACTCGTCTGCTCCACTGTTCATCGGTCCTGCGACAGACGTGGCCAGCCCAAAGTCAGCAAACGGGGAAGAGATCGTGAATACGAGATAAATCGATGGAAATGACGTATGACAATTATGACAACTAATGAATTTTGCTCGCATTTTTACGAACCCTAATAACTTTATTCAACATCAAAAGTACATTGTCTCTTAAAATAATACACAAATTACACTTTCGATGATGTCGAAAAGGAACTAGCTACTTATGATGAGAGCTTGCCCAAATATTTTTTCCCGTTACGGCAATATCTTTTCCACTAGGTATCATCAATTTAACTTTTATTAAGCTGATATTGGAAATAACTATTCTCGATGCTATTCCGAAAAACACAATTACTACGGTTATCGGGTTATCGGGCTACAATAATAGCACCACAGGCCACTTTTTTTTATTGAACTGGATGGAAAACGAGCAAGTGGGTCTCTTGATGGTAAGAGATCACCACCGCCCATAAACATCTGCAACACCAGGGGTATTGCAGATGCGTTGCCAACCTAGAGGCCTAAGACGGGATACCTCAAGTGCCAGTAATTTCACCGGCTGCACTGCTGCTTCACGGCAGGATTAGCGAGCAGGATGGTGGTAGCAATCCGGGCGGACCTTGCACAAGGTCCTACCACCTGCAAAACTTTACCGCGTATTGATAATCCACAAAACATAGTCTCAGAAACTAATGTTTTTGCGTTTGAATTCTTGGTACTTTACTTACCAGTACTACTTGTAGGTACTATTATATGTATTCTGTGCCTAAATGTAGTTGAACTTTTCAGGATCCGATAAGTAAATTATCACTTCGCCAGGTTTTCCTTAACTGTTATTCCCCGCTTTCAATCGGTATCTTAAGCTTGATTTATGTAATTGCAGACGATAAGCTTCACTGTGATCTTACCACTTCATGTAGTATTTAGGTATCTTATCATTGTTATGTTCAACGCATAGCAAGAGAATCAGAACAGCTAACACCTTACTTACTTACTGTTACAACTGCGGCCATTCAGCATTACACAGTCAAAAGAGAAGAAGCCGTGTCTAAAGTAGGTTCTTTTTTTCCCTGTCTTCTACAGGGTGATACGGGGTAAAGTGAGCAGGATAAATCCTATAGAATCAGTTAGTTAGTAACGTTATTTAATTTTAAGTAAATTATTTACTAACGGCATGGTGATGGTGACTCTGCAACACAGCTCTGCGATTAAAGGTGTAGAGGTTTTACTTATTGCGAACGATCCATTCATCATTATCATCATTAGCCCACAGCGGTCCACTGCTGGACATAGGCCTCTTCCATGGCGCGCCACAACACTCTGTCTTCAGCTCCTCGCATCCATCCGCCGCCAGCGACTCTTAAGGTCGTCCGTCCACCGTGCCTCAGGACGCCCTTAACTACGTTTTCCCGTCCGTGGTCTCCATTCGAGGACTCGTCTACTCCAACGTTCATCGGTCCTGCGACAGATGTGGCCAGCTCAGCGCCACTTCAGCGAACTAATTCTCTGAGCAACGATACAAGTCTCCTGAATCACCAGTACACTACACGGTAAGCTACCTAGAAGACAAAAGTCTAAAGCATCTTGCTGTCAAAAGCACGGATTTGATAGAGTCTGAAACCTAGGAACTTCACCTTAGTATGCGTATCCATTTTAGCTTTGATAATGACGATTTCAGATCTAAATGTAACACAAATTGCAATAATATTGTGTAATTTGAACATTCTGTCACCACTGATATCGCTTTCTTATCCGATTTTAAAAGTAGGTATGGTATGTATGGACAGTAGATATACTATAGTAGCATTTACTACCTTTGATGGTTCGTCGTACTGATAGTAACGACACATTTGTCTATTTTCCTGAAAATATATGTGGATAAATTACCTATGTATCTATGACTAAGTTTCACAATTCAGACGTATCTATATTTATGATTAAATAGGTAGTTATAGGAATTTTACTTTCGTGGCATAAGTAAGTCTTGGTCAAACAGAGCTTCGTTATAATAATAATCGATTTATTGCTATGACGAAGAAGTTGATTTAGAATTTTCCTAGAAAATGTGTGAGCGTACGGAGTATTTAAATTATCGTATTATGTATTATTATTTATTACTCATAAGTATGTGGTATTGGTGTTATCACAAAATGTTGCATTCGGTACATATCTAATAATGATGCAGTTAGCTGTCGTAATATTCACGGACTTCACTGTCCAACGAAAATACGACTGAAAATACAAACTGAATCATGGATGCGCAGAAAAATCCAAAAAAAGAGACCAGCGCTGCGAATCGAACCCAGGTCCTCGGCATTCCGTGCTGCGTGCCATACCCTACACCACCACTGGACAACTGCACTGCACTGCACTGGAACTGTACTGGACAGGAATGCTGAGGACCTGGGTTTGATTCTCAGCGCTGGTCTCTTTTTCTGGGTTTTTTCTGTGCATACATGTTTCAGTTTGTATTTTCGTTGAATTTCACGGGACGACTGTAAAAGTAACAAATTTGGAGTTGAAATAAAAAAACAAAGAGTCTCCAAAAACCAATTTTGAATTTGCTGTCCATTTGTTTTTGCCACAGAAAAATAATGTACCTAAGCAATAAATAATCATTAGGTACCATTATCTTAACCTCTTAACCTATACCTTCCGGTGGTATGGTTTGGAGGACATGTCAGTCCCTCTTGGCACGAGTTGTTACTCATTTAAATCGTATTGCTGTTGTGGTGTTTTTGTAGTTAAGGCCTTTGGGAACTGACATGTTCATTATCGTTTGATCAAAGTTCCATAATAAATAAAGATTAAAAAAAAACCTATACCTAAGTACAGTCGAACCATTTGAACCACGACCCAGGGTGGTACTTTTGTGCTACTAATGTCATGTTGACATCTCATACTTTTGTCAAAGAATTCATAGTGAAATTTATTAAGGTTCCACCCTGGGTCATGATTCAATTTGTTTGACTGATATCAATAGATAAACTAAACGCAGAGCAAAACATCATGGAATGTTAGGTATATTGTTGAGCCACATAACTAGGCTTATTTTGTTATTAGCAACGATTCATAATTTTAATTTTATTTTATAAGACTTCTAATTAATTGTTATTGATTGTTTTTATGGACTTACGTCTGGAATAAATTTATCATTTCATTTTTTTTATCCCTCATTGTTTCCGATATAGATTTCTGGCTGATACTCTCTCCGGTAATCCTTCGGCTAGAGAAGCCAATTCAAATGGATTGTCATCGCTGAAATAAACAACTTTATCTCTAGCTAATGTAAGTACTGTACCTAGGTACGTGACATGATAAATAATTTTACTTACTTAGTGTTATTAGGTATAACCTACGTATATACGCGTCAGCAGTGAAAATTCTTAGTCTAGGTCACAGATTTTCAATTATTTCATAAAGCTTTTATTTCATTTGGAAAATTGTTATTGTCCGTTAAAATGAACAGTCAAAGAAACAGAATGGCGTATCTACCAGGATGGAACCTTTGCGCTACTGATGTAATACTGAAATTCCTTACGTATATCTGCCAAACAAATGATAGCGAAATTTATATGAAAGGTCCCACCCTGTATCTACTATTCACTTTCCCCGACTGTACCTACACAAGCGTTAATAATAATAAATTACTAACAATCAAAATACAAATACGTAAAAAACTAAAACTATAGGTTACTGTTCGCTTATCTTTAAGTTTTCCTTCCTGTTTAGGTTAGCTTGAAAAGATCCGTTTTAGGGATAAGTTCGCCTTTGTACTATTTTGTTTTGTTGTTTTCTTTTTGTGTTTTATGTACAGTAAAGTATTTACATACATACATACTATAGGTAGGGAGGACTGACTTCAAATTTATGACCAACTAGGCTAGAGTTTACCCGCGGCTTCGCTCGCGTAAGCTATTCGATCTGCTACAATTGAAATTCCGGGATTTTATAAAATACCCCCGGGGAATTCCCTCAATTTATATCGGGTTCTTCATTGAGGTTGTGTTAAGAACAAATATCCAAAATTTCAACTCTAAACCCAGCGGTTGTAATTTCGAGATTTGATCTCTATCCCGTGGGAATATCGGGATAAAAAGTAGCCTATGTGTTATTCCAGATGTGCAGCTATCTAGATACCAAATTTCATCCCAATCCGTCCGTTTTAACGTGAAGGTGTAACAAACATACACACACACAAACTTTCGCATTTATAATGTTAGTAGAACACAACATTAGTTCAACAATAAACAAGGCTAAGGATACCAAATGCAAATCTTGTTCAGTTTAGTTCCTAGTTAAATTTAACTTTATCACATCTTCGCTTCAAGCTGTATTTTTGTTCACTTCACAAAATTAACGTCCAAACTCTTAAGCAGAAGACCCGAGATAAATACACCGTGTTTTCCTTGGTTTCTGTTAACTTCAACAGACCGTGAAATTTTTTGTTAAGTCGAAAAAATCTTTTTATTTCATACGTAACGTAACTTCACTTTTATAAAGCTCAAAATAAAAAACTCACAACCTTGACTAGTGGCACAGACGACACGACAGACGTGACACAAGAGCGGCATGAAAAAACTCACTTTTTTAACCGTAACTTTAGATTATCGTTCAAGACGGTCACCTACATGTGTCTGTGTCTTAACTAACCTCGACATTGGCAGAGTCATCAAAAAAACTGCGGCAGAACCAAATTTTCCTAAAATTGAATATCGAATTAACCTTCCTCCGCTAAATTGAATAGTCGCACAGAAATGGGGAAAGCTTAGGTCTGTCAGAGGCCAAGATCCACTTCTGGAGCCAAACAGCACAGCAAGTAAGTTAACTCATATTTAAGGAGAACAGGGTCCTCATCGAAAGAAGTACGAGTACACCTTCGTCCACTTGTTATGGGTTATTAGTATTTTTGTTGCAATAATGCACATATTTTTATCACTGACATATTTTTATGACATTTTCGAGTGAATGTGATATCAAAAATCCGTACCTTACCCAGGCGTGTATAATTATGGTTATGACTGAACGTAAGCTACCTACGAGTAGGTATGCATAATAAAAAGCAGCCCAGCGACACCCGAGACTGAAACCGTATCAGAAGATAAACCTAAAGGTATCCATATCGTTCTACGTAACACCTTATCATTGCGAATCATGGCCGCGACAAGTAGCGCATGCGTACAAGACTCAGGAACGTCATGCTTGTAAATATACACAATGTGTAAGTTTTACCGTTTAGAGTTAGTCAGTTTAAGAGTTTAGGATATAGAAAGTGAAGATGGGCGTGCCAATGCTGAAGAGGTGTTGCTGCTGCGTCAGTTTGCAAACTGGGACCATCATCATTGCATATTTGTATTCAGTAAGTATTCTTTTATAGCAATTTACTTTTAAAGCAACATGCTTACCTATAGCCTAACAGTTTCTTGAAGGAAAAGAAATTACATTGTAGAAAAATTACCATTGATTAACATGAAAGAGGGAAATAAGATTTCTCGTAAAGAAGGATTGAATTATAGTTATAGGTTATTAGTATTAGATGACCATAGAACCGGAATTCTATTATGATAACAATGTGTACACGACAAACGTGATGTTATGATAACCTTGGCGTTTATACAGCCTACTGAACAAGTGACTGTAGGGTTTGTAAAAAAATGTTGAGTAAGTACACTCAACTTTAGATGGATATTCAATTGTTTGTTGTTTTGAATGTATTGTTGCTTTTTTTTAACAGATAATAATGTGAGTTAATGAATAAGTAGTGATTGGGTGGAAATCCCGCTCGTCAATCCGCAGAGCCTGTAAAAATTTAATGGTTGCAAAGCAAACCATATTGCTCGGAAGAATTATTCAGGCGCTACATAGTTTCATCCGTCATTGCTATGCTCAAAGCAAGCTGTTTCGGGTCTTTAGTTGATATTAGAACGTTTAACTTTGTCTATTAAATATCTGAAACAGGTACTCACTTGAAAAATAATAAACTTCTATGGTATTTTTGCCCATTCCCACTCCTATTTGGTGGACTGACGACATCGGTGGTTGCAAAAGTGGCGAGTTGTCGTTCATTGTGTCGTTCTAAAGGGGAGGCTTTTGTTCAGCAGTAGCAGTGGACATCTTCCGACTGATGATTAAACGCACAAAACTACCATGAAGCATAAGATATATATTCTAGTCTTTAAAACTTCCCAGGTATGGAATCTTCTGGAGCTGACGATATACAGCCTCCTGGTGACCTTCGGGCCGATGAAGAAGGACGCCGCCGGAGACGCGGAGCAGGTCTCGATGAACAAGTACGCGCTGTACGTGGCCACTGCGGCCGTCAACGGGGTGCATCTGCTCTGCTCGCTGCTGCTCATAGTTGCTGCTTACAAGGTTATAATCATCATCATCATCATCAGCCTATAGCAGTCCACGGCTGGACATAGGCCTCCCCCAAAGAGCGCCATTGCGCCCTGTTCTCGGCTAGACGCATCCAGCTTCTACCAGCAGCCTTTTGCAGATCGTCACTCCACCTGGCCGGAGGGCGCCCTACACTACGTTTCCCAAGACGCGGTCTCCACTCAAGAACTCGTTTACTCCAGCGGTTGTCGGTTCAGCGACAGATATGACCAGCCCACTGCCACTTCAACATGCTTATTCTCTGAGCTATGTTGATGATCTTAGTTCTGTGTCGGATAGCCTCGTTGCGGATAATACCTTTCAGAGAAGAGGTTTATAATAAAATCGTTTATTTCGGGCAACATGGACAATACATTAAATACATTATTCCGAACTTTTATAAAACAAACCTAACCTAATGTCCTATTGTGTTCTATAAAAGCATAAGAAAATACATTAAGAAAGAGAGTTGGCAAATGAAACATTTGGCAAAAAAATATTATGCGAAAAGGCAGAACCCGGGTCCCCATCATGTATTATAGATAGTTTAATATACTTACTCGTATAACCTTGCAGTTGGTACAGTCACTAGCACCAAAATCTGACACGACAACGTGTGCATAAATATCTGATACGACTCTATTTCTAGGGCCGATTGGACGTGTCAGATATTTTTGCACGCTCCGCTGTGGCAAATAATGAATGCAGGTGACTGTACTTCAGTGGCTTGACTTAGCAAACCAACGTTTAAAAAGATATTCTACAACTTGGGACTAAAGTAACTGAAACCGTTAGCTAGTTAAGCTCCAGAGAGTTATGGGAACGTGCAGCCGGGTTTTTTAGCACTATCAGAGCTCATCGAGCTATGGAGATTGGAGAGGGCTAATGTTTCAAGATTCTGTAGGGATCGAATCATAAATGAGGTTAGGATATACTTAGAAAAACGAAGCTCACCGACATAGCATTACCTACATGTGGAGATAGACCAAAAGGAGATCTGTGTCCAGGCAAATAGATGCATGGGAACTGAATTCCGAAGGAAGGAAGGAAGTTATTTATGTTTAAGAATGCGAGTTGAGAAACTCCTTTCAATAGCGCGATGCAGGATGTAGCAGTTACTGTATTTGATGACTAGATGGCGTTAAGGGTACCTATCTATCTACATACCTACTCATGCGTCGTAGCATTTCCTCTCCTCGATGATTACGTGAGGCTGGAGTCGCTGGGCTAGATCCTATTTAAGATCACACCTCATTAGAGCCACCCGGCACCCAACCAGCACCACCTCTACTTTCGGCGTCCACTCATTGTCGCCAGGGGTCCACGGGTGGACGAAGCGTTGACTACGAGTGGACCTTGCGTGGTCCACTAATTTCCTAGTAGTCACTATGGCGGCGAGCAGCGGGCTGTCACCAAGTGGTGCACTCGCCATCGGCGCGTGGCAAACTGGCGAGTGAGGCGATCCGGTGACGTTACGGAGTTGATGTAGTGAGCGTATACCCATACAAATACATATGAAGAATACTAACCGCTCGAGGCGAGGCGGTGCTGGAGGGGTGCCGGGTGGCTATAATGAGCTGTGACTTAATCAGAGCCTATCGTGCGAGTGACGATAGCACATGAGAAAGACAGATTTTTGCCACAGAGTATTTGCATGAATGAATTTTGGAACACTGGACAGATCCCTCAATTTACCAGTACATAGCTAGATAATAAATGTACCTTTTATCCATTCTACAGAAGCTGCCATACCTCACTCTGCCGTGGACCATAGTGACAGGCATCATGGCAGCACTGTACTTCGTGTTGTGCTTGACAGGCATGAGTCTCATGCTTCAGGACACCGGCTCCTTGCTTGGTTTCGAAGCAGTTCTGATCTTCCTCAAGTTTGCTAGGACGTGTAAGTAGCTGGGGCTATGTAGTGCTTAATTAGAGCTTATTTCAATTTTTTTGCTCATTAAGTAAAAGTTTAGGCAGGCAAATTATAGGTTCAGTAGAGATGTAGGTTAAGTAGCTGCTAACTACTCTTGTTGAGAACGCATCCTTAACGCCACTAACGGTGCGAAGATTCAAATTTCGGCGGCGGTTAGAACTGACAGGCGATTGGCGCGTCTAACGAACAATACACGAATAATAATTGTATTGTTTATGAAATAAATAAATAATAATCATTCAAATTCAATCACCGTGTCAAACGCATCTCGAACTGTTTGCACTTAACATTGTATTTTTATCTCAAAGTCAAAGTCAAAATATCTTTATTCAATCTAGGCTACAACAAGCACTTATGAAATCTCAAAGAATAAACACCTAAATTTACTGCATCTTTATATTACAGAAGAAGCCTAGATCAAGTTCAAGCTACAAAAACCCAGGGCTCGCAGGGATATTGGTCCTTCGACCCGGATCAATATTTGCGCCCTAGGTTTTTGTGCAAGTGAAAACAGTTCGAGATGCGTTCGACCCGGTGATTAAATTTGAATTGTTTGTTAGACGCGCCAATCGCTTGTCAGTTCTAATCGCCGCCGAAGTTTGAATCTTTCTGAGGAATCTTTGCACCGTTACCGGCGTTATGGATGCGTTCTCAACAACTGTCATTAATAACCATGCCCTAACGGATGCCCATACCCTTAACGGAAGTAAATAATTGTCAATTTTAAACATTTTTACTCCTTGGTTGCAGGTTTCTCAGTCTACTGCATAATGGTGGTTCACAGTAGACACAAGCAAATAATGGCCGAGGAGGACGAGAGCCGTTTTCAACATTCCGGACGCATTTATTCGGCTGTAAAGACTGACGAAAACCCATTATAACACCAATGTGCATATTTCTGCTGGCTAGTTTATTTTTAATGCAATGTTGTGCAAAACGCAAGATGCCAAGGCAACCCTGCCAAAGTTTTGGCGCGAAAATCAATATCAAAGGCGTTTTGTTTCTGTCCGAGTTAGCGATTAAGAAATAATTTAGTTTTTATTGTAAATAATATTATTTTGTGTCAATTAGTATATACGTTATAATTTTTGTAGGTTTTTTGTGGAATTAAAAGGAATTTATTAGCTAGAAGATTATTGAGACTTAATCCACACGACGTTCTTTTTTTCGCTCGTTTGTATCGATAAAAAACGCAAGTCGAATGCTCAGCAAGCACACTGGCGTAGCGTGGGTAGACTGCAGGGCTACTACGAAACTCGACACGAACTTCGAGTTTCGAGTTTCGTAGTAGCCCTGCTGGCCAACGAAAGCTGTACCAGACAAACCACGGCAAATTTAGAAAAAAATGAGGCTGACAGCACTTGCTGTACACTGATTAAACGATGTTGATACTTAGATATTTATTTAAATTTTCCAGATACCTATTAAATTATACTCGAGACTTCAAGCTGCATCAACTTTCATTATACGAGTAGTAATGTGTGAAAGTTGATGATGCACTTTAGTAGTCCCTTGGTAAATTTTATGACCTTTGTCAGTGCCCATTTACCTACAGCCCATTTACATGCAGTCAGCGGTATTGGCAATTTTTGAAAAAATATTAGTTTTTCTTTTACAAATACACAATTTTACACGCAAATGTGATGGTAAACATTGTATGTTGCACGGTCGGTACTAGAATTATGAGCATCGACTCATTAAAGCCCTCTTTCTTCGACTTCGGGCTTCAAATAGACTCTCGTTCGTAATTCCTTATTTAGCGCCCTTAAGACACAATGTACTATTGCCACCCTCTTATTTTATACTTCCTCTGATCGGTGTAATCGGTCGCAATTATCATCATCATCCCAGCCTATACAAGTCCCACTGCTGCGCACAGTCCTCCTCTCAGAATGAAAACACTTGAGCCGTAGTTCCCACGCGGGCCTAGTACGGATTGGGAACACATACCATTAATTTTTTGTTATTTTGCCGCCCCCTATATGTGCCGCCCGTGAGGACCAAAATTAGCGCGTTTCATTCGCGAAAAAAACGTGTAAAATCTGCCAATACGCGATGAAAACGCGCAGAGGACGCGCGCAACAAATACGCGCGTCGTCAGCGCGTAAAAAAACGTCGTGTGGAAGGTCGCCTAACGTGTAACGGTTATTTAAAAAATAACCTGCTTGTTATTTAATTAAGCTCAGTGATTCATTAAAGTATTATAGTTTCTTAGACTTATTTTTTATTTTTTTTACAGAATTTACCTATTTGTGCTAAATGAAAACTTCCTTCGTAAATAAAGCCAATTGATGAAAAAAAAACATCAGCTTGGTTCTTTTTCTTACTGTTCGCTGCAACTATTTTAGTGTGTGGCTGCCCCACATTACTGTGTCATTAAATTTACAACTCGGAAACTTTAAGAAGAACGAAACGCCGCGTCGTACGTCATGCGTTTCCCCAGCCAGACGTCACAGCGACGTATGAATATTTTGTTTCTTTTACTCGCATTGCGCGTTGAATTATTTGTCTCCTTTTGCACGCAATTAATTAATTATTAGGTACCGTGTGTAGTATACGACCTCTTCTCTTCCCGTAGTAAAGTAATTCTGTAAATCAGTCTTTCCTTATCCTCATACAATACAATACATTACGTAGTTGTGCCAGTAGCAAAATTGAAACAATACACTATAAGGAATTGTAGCTATTATAAAAAAAAAATTGTGTTCTTTGAAGTTATTTCGTATTTAGGTAAGTGTAGATGTTAATTCACCTTGTTTACATTAGCGCACGATCGATTACTTTCGGTTTATTTTCGTCTCATGTTTGATGTTTTTTCGGCATTCTGGCCTCGTATTATCTATTGTTTGGATTAACAGTAGTGCTTTGAGAAAATTATACTCTTTTATTTATTAATTATATAGAATATACTCACTATTAGTACCAATATTGGGACATCGCAGCTTTAATAAGAAAAAATATGGAGTTGTTGCAAGAAATTGTATAAAAGCCTATTGCTTGCATAGTTCCTACGCAGGCCCAGTGCGGATTGGGAACTTCACACGCACCATAGTTAAGTTATATAAGAAAAGAGCAGAATGTACTAGACATAAGTTGGGATGTATTTATTGCCTGTAATATCCAGATAAGATTAAATGGAAATGCACTGATAAACAAAAGTTTTACGAACAACAAGTTAAGTATATTTTGTGGGGCTCTGAAAGCATTTCATATTGAGCACCCCCTAGCCGAACCTAAGTTGCATCTTCGAGATTTGTAAGTTGGGTGGGTTCTTTATCATCAATATTGATGGGGCATTTTAAATTATTGGTAGACTAACTGTTGCCCGTGACTCCGTCCCCGTCCACATAGAATTTGTTTATAGCTATCCCGCGAGAACTGCAATTTTCCAGGATAAAAACTATCCTATGTCCCAGGGACTCAAACTATCTGTATGCTGAGCTGAATTTAATCTAAATCGGTTCAGCAGTCTAGATGTGATAAAGTAACAAACACACTTATAAACTTTTCCATTTATAATATTAGTGGGATATTAGCACATTGAAATTGGAGTCCTTTGGTTGCCATAGTTGGCCCACAAGCTATGACTACCCATTTCTGTTCTTTAATAATTTATTTAAATAGTGCCTTTTGTCTCTGGTATAACCTTCACTTAGCAAGGTCAACTTTTAGCAAGTATTTATTTAACTCTCATATTTGTTTTGGAGCCAAACTCGCAAGTTGAATATCACCTATTTCTCATTCATTCATTCAGTATTCATCTGGATTTTATATTAGATTGAAAATGGAAGAGTTGTTTGGGTGACAATGCAAGTACAGTCAACAAAAATCACAGACAGAAAAAAGAGCTTGTGTTAAAAATGAAAATAGGGTCTGGGTAGCGTTCTACTATACCCAAATTACCATTTTAGGTATGGGGCCGAAATGCACCATCTTTTTAACCTGGGAATGTACTTATGTTTTAACAAGCCTCTAGCTGATATATTTGAGTGATTTTCTTCCAAATTTTTGCAGCATTTCTTCACTGCCTCTATTATAGTAGGTAGTTCAGTATATTCATTTAATAACATCAAAAACCAACAGCAGTACTTGCCCAATTTAAGTTTATCTTGTTTCCTTAATAATTAAGATATAAAATTTATAACAATGGTCATTAACCTTGTTATATTTAATTTTGCAAAAGTTTTCCTCCTTATTGTAAGTTGTGGCCACCTTATTAATTAGTTTGGTAGAGTTTCTTAAATATCTCAGGTATTGGTCAAAATTATCTGAATTAGGATGAAAGCAAGCGGTCATTTGATGGTAAGTGATCAGTTGTGGATGTTTGCAATGCCAGAATGCAGCTGGTGCTAGTTATTTCATAGTTATGGTAGCCATAGCTGAACCACAGTAGCGCAAGCACTATTGTTTGGAGGTAGAATGAGTAAGATGTGTGGTCACAATACAGATAAACATTGCACAAGGTCATACCACCCAGTTTATTAGTGAAATAAGAGTCATTTGACAATTGAACCCTATTAACCTAGTGCCAAACTTAGTAAAGCTTGCTCAGTTGCGGTAAAATATATCTTTGGTAACTTACTATTTATGCTGGATGTAGGCAACATAAAATAAATTTTGTTCACTTCTCTGGTACAAGTATTCAAGTTAGTGTTTATGCTGTATCTAGGCAACAAAAAATTACTTTTTTTGCTCTACTTAGTGCATAAAGTATAATCTTCGTCTGTGATTATGTTTACAACATAGCAAAGGTTATGTATACTAAGATAAGTACGTATTATTCTAAAAGTCGCCTAATAAAAAAAATCTAGGCTTTTTTTTAAATTTATTAAGCAATGTAGGCAAAAATATTTTATTACAACACAATGTAAAAGAAAAGAGACAATATAATTTCCTTAGTTAAATATACTTGTATACTTAGTTATATATAAGCAATTTAATGGTGCGTGTGAAGTTCCCAATCCGCACTGGGCCCGCGTGGGCACTATGGCCCAAGCCCTCTTGTTCTGAGAGGAGGCCTGTGCCCAGCAGTTGGACGTATATAGGCTGGGATGATGATGATGAAATATAATAGGGGTAAGTAATCATGTACATTTTTTTTCACACATTCTTTATACCTTGCTCACAATAATGAATGAAAGAAGATTTGTCAAAAAATCTAATTAAACTTAATGAACTAAAGCCGACTAAGAATAACAAGGTAATTAGTTTTAGTGCATCACTTTGTCTCTACATCGTCCCCGACAATGCTCTGTATCTTTATTTACTTACGCCTTATCTACACAACCGAGAGATAGGCGCGCGCGCCGGTTTCTTATACTGCGATTGACCTTGAGCGATTGGAGTTGCGCGGCTGGACGTGTACCGCAGGACATTGAAACGGGACTTAATGGAAGGGAGTGTGCGCCAAGTCACAAGATAACGCTGTTGCTGCATCTCGTCACCTCTAGCTTAACTGTTGTTAAGACACCTAACAACACACAACAACTTGTGTTTCGTACGGTGAGTGGGAGATCCGGAGGCCCAACTCCCCTCCTCCCTCCCACCTTAAGCCGCCCTTGTTAAGCCGGCAACGCACCCGTAGTCCTAATAATGCTGTAGGTGTTCATTGTACTGCTAGGCAAACCCCCCTCTGAATGAAAAGGGCTCTTAGCTTCCATTGCACGCGGGCCCAGTGCTTCGCAGGTGTATCCAGGTTTCCTCATGATGTAGACCGAAAAGGTTATGGTAGATTTTAAATAAAATTTCGCATATTCATTCTGAAAAACTCAGAACTGCGAGTTTGGGCTCGAACCCTGGATCCTTTGCTTGAGTGAGACTTGAGAGGCTATAAGTCAAATCGCTAGTTAAGGCGGAATCAGACGGTTCACTCGGATGAATATTCACTCGAGTGAATGCTTCATTTTTCTTTCACTCAATGTTCACACAACTCAGGTAAAATAAGCGTAATTTGTGATCATTTAATCAAGACTTTGACGGAAAAAAAACGAAAAATTGTCGACGATGGTGGGTGCGACCATGGATTATGAGAAGAAATGCATTTGGAGCTTCAGACACATTGCTGAGAGAACTAGCGGATGAAGATCCTGAATCATATTGTAACCATCTGCGAATGGATCTATATGGATATCTTTATATTCGTCTAATTTGTGGTTCCATAGGCACTGATAGTTCTTGAAATTATCCAAAAATAGCAGCGTAGTTTGGTCATTCCATTTAAAAACCATTTTGAGGAGCGCTCCACGTGACATCCGTCCGCTACACAACTGTCAAACAAAATGGCCGACTCCGAGTGAACGTTCTTTCCGTGTTTAGACCGTTCATTTTTCGGTCATTCGGAGTGCGAATGAAAGATGCCGAATGAAAATATCAAACATTGTTGGATCGGTTCACTAGTGAATTCATTCGGCACTTTTGGTTCACTTCATGATCAGACGTGTCACTTCGAGTGAAAGGTGTGGAATGAAACATAAAAATGAACGAAAAATGACCCGTCTGATTCCGCCTTTAGACTGCCAGGCTTAGCCATAGCGCGGGGAGCACAATCAGGGTATACAGGAGGATTCCAGGGCACCGGAGTCCCACCCCTATCGGGCGGCTCCTCATCCCCTACACTCAACATCACAGGACGTTCACAACCACTTACCTAACACAATATCCGCCACCAACAACAAATTATTTAAGATCTCAGAGCGAGTTGAGCACGTAAAATTGATGACACACGTATACACGTGTATTAGCCAACACAAGAACAGGCAGAATCAAGTCTAGCTTCAGTGGTAAGTGGTTTAGACTGTGCATTGTATGTCAGTCAGTCAGTAACGTTACCTGTTTTATTAACCCCCGACGCAAAAAGAGGGGTGTTATAAGTTTGACCTATATGTGTGTCTGTCTGTGGCACCATAGCTCTTAAACCGGTGGACTGATTTGAATGCGGTTTTTTTATTTGACAGCAGGTTTTCTAGCGATAGTTCTTAGATATATTTTATCAAAATCGGTTCAGCCGTTTTTGACTTGAACTTTGAAGTGACAAAGTCGGGGGTTTTCCAACTTTTGGTTGGTTAGGTTATAGGCTAGATATTTGTGTACAAATCGTTGAACTCATTATCATAACGCCGCGTCATACAGCCAATGAAAAGACTGCGTCACCAATAAATATGACCAATATTCAACTGGAACTAAAACTACAAATCTCTACGTAAATATCTACTAGTCTACTTAGTAACTAAGTACTTACACGTTTGTTCCGTGGTGTAGGCATAGTCACTTGCAAATATCTGCAACAGAGGAGAGTGCAAAAATATCTGGGCCGTCCTACCAGCCCTGGAAATAGAGTCGTATCAGATATTTGTGCACGAATTGTTGTGTTATATATTTTTGCTGGTGTAGGTACTGAGCAAGTCATTCGAGTATGGCGGACAAGGTTCTTTAATCTTTAATAATATCACCATCATCATCAGCCGGAAGACGTCCACTGCTGAACAAAGGCCTTCCCCTTAGAACGCCTTGCATCCACCGGTTTCAGATCACAAAGAATCCATAGTTTTATTAGCATATAATGTCATCCTATAACTATGTTAGTAATGAATTTAAATAATGATGATGATGATAATTTTAAATCATTGGTGACTGCCCAGGGCACGACCTCTTACTAACTATAATGTGCATGAAATGACGCATTAGGTATATGTGTCATACCTATCAGTAACTGTCCTCAGGATGGTGTTGGGACTGGCGCGCAAACGACTGAGCAAAGAGGCTGTTTTCTGGCGTATTATGGCGTAAAAATCATCAGTGTGCGCCTGCGCAAGCATCCCCGATGCGCTGCAGAAGGCCGGCAGTCCCATCAGCATCCTGAATACATAATAATATTGGGAGAAAATAATAATCTCTAGCTCTATTATAGTAAAGGATACAAAATATTTTCGCTTTCCGAACGCTCGTGACTTGGCGTCGTCAACATTGTACGTATCAAGTGTTCGCAAACAGGGTCGAGTCACCTTTTTAGGGTTCCGGAGCCAAAATGGCAAAAAACGGAACCCTTATGGATTCGTCATGTCTTTCTGTCTGTCAGTCCGTCCGTATGTCACAGCCACTTTTTTCCGAAACTATAAGAACTATTCTGTTGAAACTTGGTAGATGTATTCTGTGAAACCGCATTAAGATTTTCACACAAAAATAGAAAAAAAAACAATACATTTTGGGGGTTCCCCATACTTAGAACTGAAACTCAAAAATTTTTTTTCATCAAACCCATACGTGTGGGGTATATAGATAGGTCTTCAAAAATGATATTGAGGTTTCTAATATATTTTTTTTCGAAACTGAATAGTTTGCGCGAGAGACACTTCCAAAGTGGTAAAATGTGTCCCCCCCTATAACTTCTAAAATAAGAGAATGATAAAACTAAATAAAATATATGTTGTACATTACCATGCAAAATTCCACCGAAAATTGGTTTGAACGAGATCTAGTAAGTAGTTCTTTTTTAATACGTCATAAATCGTAAACCGCAATTTACCTCTCATTCAATCAACTCAAATTATTAAAACTATTACACTATTATTAAAACATCGATCAAAGTTACAACGAACTACAAGAACTTTTATATTATGTTACTTGCTGCTACGGAACCCTTCGTTTCATGGGCGAGTCCGACACCCACTGGGCGGTTTTTATTTAATGCGCGTAAAACAGCCTAATTGTGATGCACGATGCTACCAGTGCAGTGCATCCTTGAGAATCGCCATGGACGCCAGACAGTGAGTTACTCCGCGAAGATATTTAAATATTTATCGTTTGATATATTTGTTACGAAGCCGTTTTGTGTTGAAGCCGTGGTGGCCTAGTGGTTTGACCTATCGCCTCTCAAGCAGAGGGTCGTGGGTTCAAACCCCGGCTCGCACCTCTGAGTTTTTCGAAATTCATGTGCGGAATTACATTTGAAATTACCACGACCTTTGCGGTGAAGGAAACATTGTGAGGAAACCTGCACAAACCTGCGAAGTTATTTAATGGTGCGTGAAGTTCCCAATCCGCACGCGTGGGAACGGCCCAAGCCCTCTTGTTCTGAGAGGAGGCCTCTGCCCTGCAGTGGGACGTATATAGTCTGGGATGATGATGATATTTGTTACGGGATATAGACCGCGATTATGTTTAACTTTAAATGAGACCCGATATCGATGTTTTTTTAGTTTATTCTGAGTAGTTATGACTTATTTGCGGAAGTCATGGCCGTCGGGGGCGTAAAGTTCTGGAGAAGCGATAAAGTCGAAGTGTTTAGCAAGATTTCGCTTTGCGAATACAAAACCGATCGTCGCAAACATCCTCTGGAAAGGCCTGGGTCCAGTGGTCGAATTGTCTAACGCTCTGACGCTCGCGATCGCATTCAACATCTCTTTTTATCCCCATCTCATACCATATTACAGAAAAAGTGGTGAAAAACGATCACGATTCTGAGTGAAATAGATAATAAGATCTCAGCACTGGATGTTTTCCGGTTGTTACGAAGATGGTGACAGACTTGGAAGACATCATCGAAAATACAAACTGAAACATAGATGCACAGGAAAACCAGAAAGAGAGACCAGCGCTGGGAATTGAACCCAGGTCCTCAGCATTCCGTGCTGCGTGCTATACCGCTACCCCACCACTGGACAGGAGTACAGACACAAATTTCTCCTATGCACCACATATCTCAGCTTGTTTGTTTCTAAAGTCACTTAAGCAGCGACACTAGCTTGGAAAACATCAACAAGCACGGCAACGTAACACAACTAACTTACATTTCTCGCTCTGTAATAATGGACTCCTTAAGATTCAGTTCCTTGAGGTTCTGATGGATATTACTCTGCTAATAAAACTTAACGTGTTTCCATTCCAGGGAGTCTAAGAGCAGCGAGATGGGTCTGCCGCATATCGAGTCCTTCTGCTGCTGTCTCGGCCTGGAAACTGGCGCCAGGGTCGTCGGAGTCATGCATTTGGTGAGTACAATGCTCTGCTTTTAAAAACTTTTCAGTAAAGAAATTAAAACTCCGAAAGAACTGAAAAGCAGTTTTTATTTAATCTTGATCAAGGTACTACTTTGAAGTCGGTGCCTCAGCACGAGCCAGGAGGAGTGATAGAAGTCTTGATTAAGGTTAAATAAAAAAGATTTATTATTTTTTGCTTTTCACTTTTTTCGTCAGTTTAATTTTTTGTTAAATTGTTTTTATTTTTTATTTTTTCCACCCTTAGGGTAGATTTTTTTCCAAATTTATATAGGACCAACTTTGAGGTCTATCCAATAAAAACAGAATTATCAAAATCGGACTACACTCTGTTTATGCGTGGTCATACATTAGGAAAAATATTTACGCGTCGACTTGATAACCTCCTCCGTTTTTTTGATCGGTAAAAAAAAACCGTAGTAGCCTGTGGTTTGATCTATTGCCTCATAAACAGAGGGTCATGGGTTCAAGCAGGGGTCACATGATTAATAGTACATTACTGCAGAGGCCGGGAAAGAAAGGCTTGCAGGCCGAGTATGTATAGAAAGGTATACGAGGCTGGCATGTTCTTTCACGCCGAGGCTTGTATAGTGCTTTTCTCAAACATGCACCAAAAGAAATAAAAACTCCTAGAAATCAACGTTTTATTCGTAAGACAACTAAAATTGTACGAGACTGTTTGCAGGTGGTAGGACCTTGTGCAAGGTCCGCCCGGATTGCTACCACCATCTTGCTCGCTAATCCTGCCGTGAAGCAGCAGTGCTTGCACTGTTGTGTTTCGGCGTGGAGAGTAAGACAGCCGGTGAAATTACTGGCACTTGAGGTATCCCATCTTAGGCCTCTAGGTTGGCAACGCATCTGCAATACCCCTGGTGTTGCAGATGTTTATGGGCGGTGGTGATCTCTTACCATCAGGAGACCCACTTGCTCGTTTGCCATCCAGTCGCAAAAAAAAGACTCAAATTATAACTGCCAACTATATAAGTGTTTATTTCGTTTTAACATGATTTTTTAAAACGTTAAAATAATCCCAATAAAATCAAATTGCTATAAAACATGTCTAAGCGAAACTTTAGAAATGACAATGGAACTTACTAGCAAAATGGCTAAAGCCCAAGTCTAGTCAATCAAAAAAAAAAAGACAATGACACTTGTCAATTTTCCCGCCAAAACTTTTTTTATTGTGTTTGCTGATTAGGACCATTATACACGAACTGCAGCCCATTTAATCAGCAACATTAATACTTTATTATGTAAATTAAATTGGAATTTGACGTAAAACGCGTCGGTAATATTTATATATTTACATATAGAATATTCATAGTCCTGTGAATTTATTCAGTAACTAATAAATGCACCATAGAAATTCAGATTATTAATTTCAAGTCGTGTATATCAATCGTGGATATTTGACGTTTTGAATTGAAACAAATCACTTGTCTGCAACAGTATATTTTGAAGCCTGTTTTATGGAACACAACATAAACATTACATAGCATGTTTGAGAAAACTTTATTCGTTACCATCGTGTTTTCCAGCTGGCGGCCACATCGTTCGTGGTAATCTGTTCGTTGTTCGCGCACGACGCGGGTTCATACGTGGGCACTGTGGAGGACGCCGGCGACCACCTCTACTCCATCTGGTACAAGCTGGCCGTCGGGTTCGCCGTCGTCGCCGTCGTGCACGTGCTGCTCGCACTGGCGTTGCTCTATGCTGTGCACAAGGTAACTTGGGTGTGCTCAAAACCGACATCACTTTACCGGCCGAACAATACCGACCTGATATTTGGTAGCCTGAATAAATAATACTTGAACATTTCACTTGGCATTCGTTGACCATCCCTGAACTGACTTTAATTGTCATAAAATCAATTCGCGTAATTTTGTCAAGCGAGTGAAACTTAACGTTCAAAATGTCAATGTATATAATATTGCATAATGTTTTCAGCGTCACGTGACCGTGCTGCGAGCGTACGTGTACATAATGTGCATGCTGTATGTTGCGGCCTTATTGTACATCATCATCACGGCGCTCCTGCGCGGCGTCTCGGGCTCCGGCTCAGACATATTCCTCGCCTTCCTCGAGGGACTGGTCGTCTTCGGTACGTATGACAAATAATAACCTATACGATTTAAAAAAGTTGAAAAACTCCCGACATTGTCACTCCAAAGTTCATTTGGAATGCAAGGAAACTTATCATCATCATGTCAGTCGTATCGAATCATAGACCGTGTTGGAGTTGGACATAGGCCTCCCCCCACGGACTTCCATTTGCTTTGATTGGAAGCGACTTTAAACACGCGGCTTTGAACAGGTCATCCTTCCACCTCGTTGGTGGTCGTTCTACGCTGCGCTCGCCGATCTGCAAGGCAACTTAGGCAACTCGCTTTCACTTAATTTGGAGGTGTTTGGAAAGCATTGGTAGAAGTTGCAACATTTAATTACAAACTAGATTTCTCATAAAACTACAATAAGTCTCAAACTGAAGTATGCGCCACTAATCACTCTTTTCGACTGCTTTTCTTGCTGACAGGCCGGAGTTAGGAAAATTTAAGTTTAAGATCTTGTTTGTATTTCTAAACATGGTACAGCATTTACTACAGTTTCCAACATGCCTCCAAAGTAAGGTAAATAGCTGGTTTAAAATATGAAACCAATTATTTAATTTTTCTTTTCAACGACTTCAAAAAAGGAGGACGTTCTCAACAATGTTTTTTTTTGTGTTTGTTACGCGATAACTTCACGGCGATTGTGGTCTGAATTTCAAAATTCTTTTTTGTTCTAAAGGATGTACTTCTGATCTGAGGTGATCCCATTGACACCAAGTGAGGATCTGATGATGGGATCTTAGACAAATCGAGGGCAACCCTCTAATTTTTAAAGTACACCTGTAGCCATTTTGTAATTTTTAACACCAAGTCAAGTATTTACATTTAGAAAGTATAATTTGGTGAACTGGACCTGATAAAGAAGACCGTAGGTACCGGTACTGTATTAAAAAATAATATAACTATTATTATTATGAGATGCACTTTGTCTACAAATAACTAAAAACCATGAAAAAAAATGTTTTTAACAAAAAATGAAACCGGATTCAAAAACCCTGAAAATAATTTTCTACTAGTTTGAAGTTGGTGCCTCAGCACGTGCCAGCAGAAGTGATTGAAGACCAATATATTATAGTATGTAGGTGAGGTAGACTACTATAGTTGCACTCCTGCTGGCTCGTGCTGAGGCACCGACTTCAAACTAGTAGAAAATTATTTTCAGGGTTTTTGAACTTGGTTCCATATTTTATTTACTCAACAGTTTAATAGCTTAGCTCAATGCCACTGCCATTTGCAGCTGTAATACGTTGTTATATGGTTCAGTCACGGATTTTAACATTTCTGTCATTGAAATACGCACTTACTCTCATACCCATATTCCGGTTTCAGGTTTCCTGGCATACTGCATCTTGTGTGTGAACAGCTACTACCTGCTTTTGAGGAGTGCCAAGGATATGGAGGGGCCAAACACCCCTTACTAAAGTCTGTAATTACCAACATACAACAATTGAAAAGTGTTTTACCACTCTAATGTCAGATTTCTTGTACTGATATGAATTTTAGAGAAATCAAGATTTCTCATTATTTTTATTCGTATGCGAAACGTGAGCAAAAACTGTTCTTTTTACTGAGAGATTCATTTTTGGATATAATACTTTTGTAATTCAAAATCATGTTTAACTTGTGAAACTAAAACAATCAGAAATAAGAGCCATGTTGAGTTGACGATCCAATTAAGCTACACGTTTGCGAATGATTTGAAAGTTTAATCTAAGGAGGAAAATGATAACAGCGCTGCAACGTTCGCTCAATAGCCCTGTCAAGCAACCAGGCTGCTCAGTTGTTGCTTTAGTCGGACTGAAGTGAATTAAAAATGAAAAACTAGCTATACATAGGTAATAAGGAGGTTTCGAACTAGCCAGTCCCCTACAGTTTTACTCACATTCCGCGAAAAGTGACCCATTGTTTTTGCTGGTCAGTTTACTATAATTTATGTGACAAGTTCGTTAAAAGTGTAACGTAATAAAGTCAAATCGTTCGTAATTAAAGTAATCACTAAATATTTGTCTCAAATACGCAACTTACCTATATATATAGATATGGACAAGGAATAACTATTACCACATCCGGGACTTATCACGCTAACGAATATTAATTATCTCGACGTTTCGGCCACATTGCAGTGGCCGTGGTCACGAGCAGACTGTGACAGAGTGATAAGTCCCGGATGTGGTACTTATATGTAGTTATGAGTGAGAGTCACGAAAGTTTAAAGCATTACGTATATGGACAAGGAAAGAGATCGATTCAACAAAAAGTTTTTTGCGGTATTTTCTCTAGGTAATACAAATGTAGGTAGTCTGAATTTAAATAATAGTGTGCCAATTACTTACTTAACTGAATTACTTATATGCATTTTCTTCATACGAGCAACACCAGCCGAAAAATTTAACAATCAAATAAAAAGTTTACTAAAATCGGGTTTGAATGCCCAGGGCGAAAACTGGAATAAAGTGCAGAGATGAATAAAGTCGAAAGCTAAAATATCTTTATTACATTTCGACTATACGAAAAATCTGCCACGGATTCGGAAAAAATCTTTGTTGGAAAAATACGGCGAGAAACTATAAGAAAGCATTGCGTTCTGGGTACTTATCTTTAATTTTGTACTTAAATCATCATTTTGGGATCAAAGAAAGATCATCTAAGTATGTTAAAATAATCATCGTACCTTCGACAGGCTTTTTGTTTAATGGTTTTTCTAAGGTATCATTTCATCAAGGTATATATGCCACAACAAGAGTGCCACGAGTGAAAGCAGAAATATAGGTAGGTACATAGAATAGATTTGTGATGGGTAAACGACTGAGGGTTGATGGTGCCTGTTCTACTTAGAAGTAGAAACAATGGGAATAAGCACGTTTAATACTAGAGTATATGCGGCAAATAACTTTGGAAGTGAGGATATAGGATATTGTAATGTCACGAACTAAACACACAAAGAATAAAAACCGGCCAAGAGCGTGTCTTACACGCCCAGGATAGGGTTCCGTAGCCATTATGAAAAAATCAAATGATATTTTTCTAAGGATTTCGTATTGTGTACTGAATCTTCCAAGTTTAGGTATATTTTATACCTTAGGCTGCTATTTACTCTTAAACTACTAATAATTCTCAAGCAATCTTAGCTGCTATAATTTTCCTTGTAAATTTGATATATTTACTACCATTCTGAATTTTTTTAAATTTTATCACCCAACAGTTTAGATTTTAGAGGGGGGGAGGGGGACGCTCGATTTCAATGAAAATTTGCACTAAAGTTGATTATTTCGCAAACAGATAACTGAATAGAAAAAAAAACTTAGCAACTCCCCAATGGTTTTAAAAGACCTAACCAACGATACCCCACAAAATAGGGTTAGTCGAGAAAAAAAAATCACCCCCACTTTACGTCCATGGGGGGTACCCTAAAAATTTTTTTTTACTTTTTCTCATTGTACCGCTGTCGGCGTGACTGATATGTATATTCATGTCAAATTACAGCTTTCTAGTACTAACGGTCTCTGAGCTAACCCGCGGACAGACAGACAGACAGACGGACAGACATGGCGAAACTATAAGGGTTCCTAGACAACTGACTAAGGGTACGTAGTCAACTGACTACGGAACCCTAAAAACGAAAGGAAACAGTGACATCAACCATATGTATATTATACGAGAATGTCTCAAACAAAAAATAACGAGCACGAAAAACTGAATTGAGTTTAAACTTCTACTATAATAAATAAAGATTTAATGAAAAAAAACTTATTTCTTAAAAAAATAATTAAGTTTACATAAATACGAAGAAAAAAAGTGTTTTTTTTTATAGTTATTCTTTGCTATATTTTAAATAGATTTAATACGATAATGAATATGTAGGTTTATTATTATACTGTAAAATAAATGTCTCAGCCAGTTCGAGCGCTTTATGTATCGTATAATCGTGTACTGATGTGTAGTTTTTGCAGCTAAGTAAACTCAAATATACATGGAGACGTATTTACTTAATTTTTAAGGAAAAAATGTACTTGTTATTATGGTAAGCTGATTATTAGGCTGATTTAAAATATACATTTATTTGTATTTATATAATAAAGTTAACACTTGGGTTCTCTCACCATCCACTGTTAGCGTTAGCCGAGGTTAAATATGATGCCGTCTTTATCATTCGAACAAAAAAATAGAGACGGCATCACACCTAACTGCCAGTACACATAATAATGGGTCACAACTAACCCACTTAGGTGTTCCTGCGTTACGAAATTGTCTCCGTTATCAAAAAATTACTCCCACAAGATATTTTTTAATAGCTTAAACTTACGTAGGATGTCATGTATTCATGTAACCATTATAAATTACAAAAATTTGTTTACTTACACAAAAACTGCAATTATTTAAAAATTGTCGCGGACAGATAAGTGTTTAAAAAAGTTGATTGTAATAACGGTTCGTGGGGTGGGTTCGCGATTGAAAAGCACTTTTAACACCGATGAATAAGAGTAGGATTTATTTTCACACTGTTAATTAACTTTACAAAACACTTAAAAACAGTTCACAGTAATTTCGCACTCTAAAACTCACTTACAAGTCGCTTTGATTCTCTTCGATGTTTATCGCTCGGTATCGCATTCGAAAACTGTCCTCCGCCGCAACCTCACCCGGCTTATATACCCCCGGTGAATCGGTCCACAAAGTTCGAGAACAGTCCAGCTAGGACGTCATACCTACATCTCGAATGTTCCGGAAACGAGTAGAGTGTCTGTCTCTTTCATGTGCTATCTCTGTCACACAGTTACTAGAATATTCCGGAAACAGGATCATCACTCTGTTTCTCTCACACATATAGGCTATCCTTGTCACACACCTTCTCGAATGTTCTCAGTATAGCTGTCTCTTTCTAATCGTGCTATCTCTTTCACTCCTATTGAAAATTTCGCCATATACTGAAATGTACTTCAAAGGCCCATAAGGGGTCCTGAAAACGCCTGAAAACGGGTTTTCAGGTTATGGCGTCATCGGATAGAGGGTGGCCTGAAACGGACTGAAAACATGTTTCAGGCGCCTGAAAACGACGGTAACTTGGGTGAAATTTTGATAAACTTAATATGTGATAGAGCATCCTCTGAAACGGCCTGAAACGGTATTTCAGCCTGCTGAAAACGCCTCCAAGGGGTCGAAAAACACGATCAAAGTTTATCACCTAACCCACCGTCGTAACACTGCCCCCTCCTAAGACATGCTCGTCCCGAGCATCATTAGATCCATGGTACTTGGCCAACCGATCAACATGAACAATCTTACAGGGGCTACGCGCGTTACGCTGTATCCGGTATGTGACATCGTTGATCCTAGTGACTACTTTGTACGGCCCTTCCCAACTCGGTGATAATTTCGGGGACTTCCCTTTTTTTCGCATAGGGTTATGTAGCCACACCAACGATCCTTCCTCAAATCTCGTCTGGTTAGACTTCCGGTCATATCTGGTCTTCATCTTTTCGCTGGCCTGCAGTCCGTGTTCACGAACATGATTGTGAACACCATCAATCCGGTTTCGCAGTTCACTTGCATACTCTGAAATCGTCTTTGGTGCATCTGGAGGTCGTCCTGTCAGTAGATCCGCAGGTAACCGCAATTCTCTTCCAAAATTAGCACACGCAGGTGTCACGGCCGTGCTTTCGTGAACTGCTGTCCGATATGACATTAAAAAGAGTGGAATATGCCTGTCCCAATCTTTTTGATGGCTGTCAACTACTTTGGCCAAATGTCGTTCCAGAGTCTGATTGAATCTCTCGACCATCCCGTCTGACTGTGGATGATAGGATGTAGTCCGAGTTTTATGAATTCCCATGACTCGGCAAGTCTCCTGAAACACCAGAGATTCAAAATTTCTTCCCTGATCGCTGTGGATCTCAAGAGGTACTCCATACCGACAAAATACTTCAGCCACTACCGTTTCCGCTACTGTGACTGCCTCTTGATTTGGAATGGCAAACACTTCAGGCCATTTGGTGAAATAGTCCATGACCACAAGGATGTACTTGTTTCCGCGGTCAGAGATCGGGAACGGGCCTGCGACGTCCAAAGCAATTCTTTCCCAAGGTGCCCCCACATTATAAACTTTAAGCGCACCTCTACTGCGTGTATGTGGCCCCTTGACCGACGAGCAGCTAGTACACTTCCTACACCAGTCTTCCACATCTTCCCGACAGTGTATCCAGTAAAAGCGTTGTCGAATCTTCATCAGAGTTCTTTTTACTCCCAGATGCCCGCCGGAAATGCCATCATGAAAGGATCTTAAAACATCGCTAACTCTCTTTCTTGGTACGACGACTTGAAGGTGAGCATCCTTTCCGTTCGCTGTCTCCCATTTCCTACACAGTACGCCATTGTGCATAATCAGACTTTCCCATTGCGCCCAGTAGCTCTTGGTCACTGTACTCATCGGAGCTACCTCACACCACTTTGGTTTGGGCATTCCACCGTTAATCCAGTCGTAAATGGGTTTTATGTCACGATCTTCCTGTTGTGCTTCTTGCATGACTGCGTCACTCCACTCTTCGCTAACAGTGTCGGTCCTCAACATCTTCACGCAGTCCTTATCCTCTTGTCTTAAACAGTGTTTGCAGTCATCCGGACAAGGCCTTCGGGAGAGGGCATCTGCATTTCCATGTGACTTTCCACTTCGATGCTCGATGGAAAAGTCATATTCCTGCAGTTGTTCGATCCAGCGTGCCACCTGACCCTCGGGGTTCTTGAACTCTAACAACCACTTTAAAGCAGCATGGTCAGTCCTGATTCGGAACTTGCGTCCAAGCAAATATTTGCTGAAATGCTGCAAAGTTTTAACGACTGCCAGCAATTCTCTCCGAGTGACGCAATAATTTCTCTCGGGTTTCGATAACGATTTACTGAAATAGGCTATCACAACTTCTTGATCTCCTTTGTTTTGTGACAAGACCCCTCCGATGCCAGTATTGCTTGCATCAGTGTCAACAACAAACTCGTTATCCGGGTCGGGATATTCCAAAATCGGTGTTTCACAAAGTCTCTGTTTGAGATCTGAGAAGGCTGCTGCACACTGATCATCCCAATTAAATGGTCGTTTCTCTTCCGTCAGCTGGTGCAAAGGCTTTGCTATATCCGAGAAGTTCTTCACAAATCGTCGATAGTACGAGCAAAGTCCTAAAAAGGCACGCACTGCTGTCTTGTCTTTCGGTGTTGGCCAGTCCTTAACTGCACTTATCTTCTCAGGGTCTGTCTGGATGCCTTCTGATGAAATTACATGTCCCAAGTAGTTAACCTTACGCTTGAAGAATGAGCATTTCTTCGGACTTAGTTTTAAATTTGCGTCACGCAACTTGGACAAAACTTGCTCCAGTTTCTTAAGGTGGTCATCGAAATTTTTACCTACAATTATGATGTCATCCAGATACACTAGGCAAGTATCACCCAGGAGTCCGGCAAGTATTTGCTCCATTAACCTCTCAAAAGTTGCCGGTGCATTGCACAACCCAAACGGCATAACATTAAACTGCCAAAGTCCTTTACCAGTTGAGAAGGCTGTTTTCTCTTTATCTTTGTCCTTGATTTCCACTTGCCAGTATCCACTTTTCAAATCCAAGGTGGAAAACCATTTCATGCCGTTTAAAGTGTCCAACGTGTCGTCTATCCTCGGCAATGGATAACTGTCCTTCTTGGTCACGTCGTTGAGTCTACGATAGTCAACGCAAAATCTCATAGTTCCATCCTTCTTTTTCACCAAGACTACTGGAGAACACCAAGGGCTGGTTGACGGTTCTATTACTTTGTTCCTCCTCATTTCCTTGATCATGTCCTCGACTTCTTTTTCTCGAGCTACTGGAACTCGCCGAGGTCGCTGTCGAATAGGCATGACAGCTCCAGTGTCGATCTCGTGCTGCACTACTCCAGTTCTCCCGATATCACTGGCATGTGCAGAGAAGACACTCCTATAGCGCTTTAGTAGATTACGCGCCTTTAGAAGTTCTTCCTCCGTGAGATCATTCTCGCAGTTTTCCAATAATGTTCCAATATCCACAACTTCTTCTTGCAACTTGTTCTCGCTTTGCCCATGGCAACTCCGTATCCAAGAGATTGCCTCGCATGTCCCCATAAGGGTTCCTTTATTTAAGACGTGTTGAGTGTCACTTAAATTAAGAACCCTTATAAATGCTGCAGATGACGTCGTTACTACTGTGCGAGCTGGTATCCACGGCTTACTGCCAGCTATTTTCTCTATTAACACGCAGGAATGAGATCCTTGTCTCATACCATATGGCAACTTCACTGGAACTAGGGCTTGCGATCTCGGTTGAAGTGTAGTCCTTCTAGCGCAGAAGACATGTCCACCCACTTCACTCTCCATAGGAAGTTCATAAGCCCCAAATTTCAGCACGCCGCCTTTTAAGTCGATCTTACAATCGTACTTCCTCATAAAATCTAGACCAATAATACAGTCGTCTATGATGTCAGCTATGATGACTTTGTGCCAGTACTTCTTTTCTCCAATCTTTACTGACACTTCTTGCTCCCCTTGGACGGAAATGTTCTGGCCGGTAGCCGTTTGCAGCTGAAGATGCATTGGTCGGACTAGATGATCTCTGATCAGGTGTTTTAGCAGTCGAGAACTGATCACAGTCCGAGAAGCTCCGGTGTCGATAGTAAGGTGACATGGCACTCCACCAATTTCTCCTTTGACAGCCAGACTGTTCCCGTTGTTCGCCTGGGAGATCATAACTGGGACATTTTGACCACCAGCCAGCACTCGTCCCATAGTCCTGGCTTTTACTCGTTTCCCTGCTGCTGCCGCTCTGGATTACCAGAGCTTGCTGGCCTGTCTATTTGGTCCGAGTCTCGTCGCCTCCAATGTTTTTTTCGGGCAGCCAGATTGCATGTGCCCTCGTTCTCCGCAGTTGTAACATCGAGGTCCCGTTTCTCGAGGTGGAGCAATCGGCTCCCTGGCAGCGACTTCGCGTACCCTGAAGGATCTTGTTGGGTCTTGGCGTACAGCTTCCACCTCGAGAGCATGGGCAAGCGCATCCTTCAAACTCCCATGGTGACCCAGTCGTACAGCAGCCCTCACTTCAAAGTCTCGAATCCCATCTATGAATGTCTGCACTAGCATTCCATCCGTAAAAGAGGATGAATCTCGGTATGCTTTTTGGACCAGTTTCTCTATTTCTAGGGCCCACTTTTGTAATGACTCATTACGACCCTGGGTCCTATCCTTCAGTTGAGCTCTGTAGACGTGCTCTAGATGACTGTCACCGAAGCGTGCTTCTAAAGCTTCAAGGAGACGGTCATATGTCTTATCCTTTCCCAACGTTTCCAAGATACTGAGAGCTTCATCCCGTAGCGCCAAACTCAGTGCCGTTTTTGCATAATCCTTGCTCCAGCCATTCGTTTCCGCAACCAACTCGAATTGTGCTTGTATGCGGCCCATGAAGAGGTACCATCAAATGGTGGTAACTTTAACTTTTCACCTCCTGTGGCTGGTGCACCCGATAAACTGGTGGTGCCGTTGGCCACTTTAATTTCCAACTTCTGGAGGCGATTCTCGTGGCCTTCTACCTTTTCGTTGACACCGTTGAGGCGCTGTTCGTGATTTTCGACTTTAATGTCAACCGCCACAATTTTATCCTGGACCTCAGCCATCTCCTTTTTCCATTCTGCGGTTGCGTCGTGTACCTCACGGAGGAGTTCGAACTGGTTCTTTTGTTCCTCCTGTAGAATCCTAGCTTGTTCTTCCTGAGCTTCCTTCTGACCCCGTAGCTCTTGCTGCAGGATTCTAGCTTGTTCCTCCTGCTTTCTAGCATGTTCCTCCTGCCTCCTAGCTTGTTCCTCCTGCCTTCTAGCTTGTTCCTCCTGCCTTCTAGCTTGTTCTTTCAGGAGGACCAGAATCGCACTGATGTCTATTTCCGACTTTGGGGAAACTGCCACCGCTGTATCTGACGCTGCGGCGGTGTCTGTAGGGTCCCCAGCTGCGGCGCGGCTTCGGGTCTGCATCCTCTCCTTCTCTTCTTCTCGCGGAGTAAGCGGCATTTTCAATCCCACTTCTGACACCAAATGTTACGTTCGTGGGGTGGGTTCGCGATTGAAAAGCACTTTTAACACCGATGAATAAGAGTAGGATTTATTTTCACACTGTTAATTAACTTTACAAAACACTTAAAAACAGTTCACAGTAATTTCGCACTCTAAAACTCACTTACAAGTCGCTTTGATTCTCTTCGATGTTTATCGCTCGGTATCGCATTCGAAAACTGTCCTCCGCCGCAACCTCACCCGGCTTATATACCCGGTGAATCGGTCCACAAAGTTCGAGAACAGTCCAGCTAGGACGTCATACCTACATCTCGAATGTTCCGGAAACGAGTAGAGTGTCTGTCTCTTTCATGTGCTATCTCTGTCACACAGTTACTAGAATATTCCGGAAACAGGATCATCACTCTGTTTCTCTCACACATATAGGCTATCCTTGTCACACACCTTCTCGAATGTTCTCAGTATAGCTGTCTCTTTCTAATCATGCTATCTCTTTCACTCCTATTGAAAATTTCGCCATATACTGAAATGTACTTCAAGGGCCCATAAGGGGTCCTGAAAACGCCTGAAAACGGGTTTTCAGGTTATGGCGTCATCGGATAGAGGGTGGCCTGAAACGGACTGAAAACATGTTTCAGGCGCCTGAAAACGACGGTAACTTGGGTGAAATTTTGATAAACTTATATGTGCTAGAGCATCCTCTGAAACGGCCTGAAACGGTATTCCAGCCTACTGAAAACGTCTCCAAGGGGTCGAAAAACACGATCAAAATTTATCACCTAACCCACCGTCGTAACAGTATTAAAAGAATTACCGATACTAGGTAAACACTTTGATAAACTTGAAAAAGGTTAAAATTACAATATATTATTTAATAGGTAACTTCTGCACAGGTTAATGGAAACTTAGCTACTAGAACAATCCATCCATTTGGCAGCTAGAAGCGGTATTGTCTAACGCGCTGGCGTTAGCGATCGCGTTCGCCTTCTCTTTCTACCCTCGTTTTATACCGCGTGACAGAAAGAAGTGGTGAAATACCAAGTGTGTTATACAATAACGCCCTTAGATCCACACGTTAAGGTTTAAGATACCCCTCCAGCTTCGGGTTTTATAAATTATACTCTTAATCCTGACTATGTATACTACTAAATAAGAGTAAGTTCAAATACATGTGTTCGATAAAATTCTGTATGTGCATTATTATTAAGTATTTATAAATACTGTATTTTTATAATAAAGATTTATTTACAGATCCGATTCAAAGTTATATGAGACTTCTACTGTACCCTAATGACAATAACAGATGTTTGTATATTTAAATGTATGGGATATTTACAGATATTAAAAAAAAAGCCAATTTTGGCTTGGTTGGTTTTTTTACAATGAAACTAATTTTACATCAAAGCTTGATAATTTTGCATTTTGATTTAGTCTGTGACACAGACTTTTACAGCATGTGTGAAACTTATTTGACTCCATCTATACTGTAAATAATCGAAGATTAAAATATAATGTTATTATATGAGTTACTAATTTAAGATACACTGAAAAAAAAAGGATGGCAACTAGTTAGGCTACTTGAACTGGAACCAAAATAATGCTAATATTGCAAAACTGATTTTGTAAGACATCACCTAACTTTTAGCTACCAGTAGGCCTTAGTTTTGTAGTCACTCAAGTTATGTTACAAGCAACATTTTTTTTTGTTACTGTTAGCAAATCTTTTTTTTCAGTGTATTGAAATCAAACAACTGTACTTATTAAATTTGCATTAAAAAAACAGACGAACACGAAGACAGGTCGCTCATCCAGTAGAATAATGACATACGAGTACTTACAACAAAACAAGTTTTACATTTTAAATTTACGGCTTGATACCTTTAAATCCTTTTTTATGTAAGCGTCACAAAGCAATGAGGGCTATCGTTTTTTGTCTCACTAGATGGCGCACTGTTGCGTGAGGTTTTTAAGTATGGCTTTCAAAGTCTGTTATTACGGGCGTGAAAACAAAGTTTAGATTAAAATCATATTTAATACACCTTAAAACCGTACCATAAAAATATCGAGCATGCCACAGTGTTGCATAGTCCCCGTTTTGTTCGGAAAAAAGGGAGGACAAAGGTTTGCGAAAGACAAAACTGTCTCAAAACACATACATTCATTGCCCCGCAACGGATATTTGCCATAATTAATTTCAGATATTGCAAAATATTCACAAAATTTTTCTAATTATAAATAAACCCGCGTAGCTCACCAAAAACTATGAGATTTGACATTTCGGAGACCTCACGCTACACTAGCGCCTCTAGCGGCGAATTCATTCGCGATAGCCCTCATTGTGTCGACGTTCTGTTGGATGAGGTGTTAAGAACAAAATTCCTTTGTATTTGATAAGTCTTTATTCGATGTAATTATGAAGTCCGTTAACCATTGGAATGATGATCCTGATAGTGGAAGAGAATGGGGAAAGGAAAAAGAAGGAATTATCTTTATGATGTGATGAGCAGATTACGTAAATGGGCATTTTGATTTAAAATTGTAGGTACCTGTAACTTTGTACAATTTTGTATTTTTTTTCTTACGAAATTTTGTTATGTTGGGACTCACCAGGCGAGGGATATGTTGTTCTTTTAATGTAGTTTAGTGTTAGAATACGAATGACTGGGGATAAGGTCCCTTTGCGAGTTTGCAACAGGTCGGCCGGCGTGTCTGACATCTTTGCCAGAAAATCTGTAAGTATTTATACTTTGATTATGTATAACACTGTGTTGTATATAGTCAAAGTATTTGTATTGTAAACAATGGCAGTTCCGAAATAAATTTGATGGTAAATCAATCCCTGAATCTGTTATTTTTTTAATACTGGATACATAAAACTAAACGAGGGAGTCAAATGTACCGCTTTCAATGAATATAATGTCAACAACTTTCTTAGGTTAGAATAGAAGTGATATTATTCGTTTAACTAGATAACCTTCGTCGTAGGATTCTTGTGTCACAACCAGGGTTGCCAGGTCTTTTTCGAATAAATACCGAACAGTAAGCAAAAAAAAAAACGCTTCGCAACGCAGTCCGCGAAATGGCTCGAAAACAATGAGCGTGTGCACGAAGCGGTAACATGGATTGTCGATTGCGTAAAATCTGACAGTTCAATCGATTATTAGGGAGAAAAATATACCGAACACAGTATTAAAATACCGAACGGTTCGATAGAATACCGTACACCTGGCAAGCCTGGTCACAACAACTCGTCTATGTAAACTGTTTATTGTACACAATAAAATTAACGGAATATAATTGACAAACTTTGAGATACTTGTACAAAGGCGGACTTTACCCCTTTAAGGGATCTCTACCAGTCAACCTTTGAGTGGATGAGAGGAGCAATCCGTTAGGGTCCGACAAAGAGTGAGTTTAAGAGTTTTTTTTTTATTTGTTAGTTTTGTTCTCGATTATTCCATAAAAATTGAATGAAAATTAAAAATGTGGTCTGATAGAACTGTTCCTAATATATAAGTGAATATGTCTACTCCATCAATAATTATTCGTGATAGACTTATTATATTCTTTAAAAACGACAAAATGTTTATTAACGGTTTTTAAAGAAAATAAAAGTCTATCACGCATTGGAGTAGACACATTATTCATATAAAAACAGTTCTATCAGACCACATTTTTAATTTTCATTCAATTTTTTTGGAATAATCGAGAAAAACTAACAAAAATGCAACGTTGCCAGATCAGCAGGTATAAACGCTCTTAAATCCTCACACTCTCGGGTTTACAATAAGGCCCTGTTCACATTAGTCCAGTAAAACCATCCAGTAGAATGACATTGTGGGGCCATGATGCTAACTAGCTACAATAAACGGAACCAGCAGCGCAGTGTCATTCTACTGAAATGGTTTTACTGGAATAATTTGAACAGGGTCTTAAGTAAGTCATGAATACTGATAATTTTGACGGAGAATGTCCTAAATCATCATCATCATCCCAGCCTACATACGTCCCACTGCAGGGTACAGGCCTCCTCTCGGAATGAGAGGGCTTGGGCAGTAGTTCCTACGCGGGCCCAGTGCGGATTGGGAACTTCACACACACCGTTGAATTGCTTCGCAGGTTTGTTGTGCAGGTTTCCTCACGATGTTTTCCTTCACCGTAAAGCTCGTGGTAAATTTCAAATGTAATTACGCACATGAATTTCGAAAAACTCAGAGATGCGAGCCGGGGTTTGAACCCACGATCCTCAGCTTGAGAGGCCATAGGTCAAACCACTCGGCCACCACGGCTTCCTAATGTCCTAAATATTCGATAAAAAATGATTAGTCTTATTTGTGACGATTTGAGCAACTTAAAGTGCTTGAAAAATTGACACAAAACAGCCCCTAAAAATCGGGGACCCTTTTGTTCTAAAAAATAAAATGAATGTAATTTTTTTTAATCAAGTTACAATTTGATATAGAAATGGCCAAATTACTTCACGAAACGCAAATTTTTGGGAGCGACATTATGATAGAATATTGCAGCTCTACCTGTCGTACGTCAATAATTGACGGAATTATCGTAAAGTAGACATTATTTGCTGAGCAAAGATATTTCCGATACGACTGTACAATCAAAATGATTGTTACATCTGCGCCTGTACTGTAGCGAAAATACTGCACAGATATTTCCGGTGGAATGTACCTAAACATCTTGAAATTTATCTTATGTATCTTGCAAAGAACATTCATTTAGGTATACTATTATATGTGTATGTAATAATGTAAGTTAATATATAAAATAGGTAAATAAGTCGTAACTGTTGTATGCCATATTATTGAAGCGAAGCTTGTTAATGTGAAATGTGTTGTAATACCAAATTGAATTATAACCAAAATTATATGTGATTATTTTATACTGTTTTTCTCTTTATTAAAGCTGGCTTAAATGCCTAAATTTATAGTGTTTCATGTTGTTGTCTTTTGGTTATAACCAACTCAGTAGAAATAACAAAACAACGTCAAAGTACCTATTACTAACATAAGTATCAACATATGATAGTAATTACTGTTGACGTTGTATTGAAACTCCTCGTTAACCAAACATGTCATTACTGAACTGACAGAGCAAGTAAACAACGAATTGTTCTGTGAATACTGAATACCTATATTGTAAACTTTTTCGACTGAGTTCATCCACTTAAAGCTAAAACACCCTTGAAAGAAAGAAACAAGGGACATGTTTATTCGGCGTATAAACAAAGTACTCAATCAATATCGAGTGGTTCAAAGATTAAGATGACGAGCTTGTAGTAAAAGTAGATTATAACCGCCTTGGAAGGATAATGTATACTAATGACTCTATTTCCTGGGATAATGCTAAGCTAAGTTTCTTCACTAGTGTTATATACATACGAGTATGTAGGTAGTAACTATTACAGCAATGCTACAACGAAATCCCTTGATTTTTGACTTATTAGGTATGTTATGTACACTCACTTATAGGTCGTATACCTAATATTACCCGGTACATAATATCTGGGGCTCAAACTATCTCTACTTATACCTACCTCTATTAAATTTCATTACGCTCGGCTGAGTACTTTAAGCGTAACAATAACTCTTTCAGGACCCACAAATGTAGATAAGCTACTTACCGCAAATGACTCATACTCGTAGTATATTGTTTACGACGAATTAATCTAATAACGGAATAACGGATAGGTATATTCTTAACGATTTCAATTGATTTTCTACCTTATTGTAAATTCAGCAAGGTCCAAAATTTGTGTATTTATGTCTTCGTTAGAATGTGTCATTCTTGAAAATGGGTCAGCAAACATAAAAAACAAACTTACTCATATTAGTGAGGATTTCTTTTGGCTCATTTGGGTGTAGCTTTGGTTCAAATTGACTTTGGCTATATTCTTATTGGTTACAAGCTTTTATTTTAAGAGTTAGGCATATCAGTAAAATTCCTAGAAACGCCATGCTGATATGCGACCCGGCAAGGTTGACAAAGTTATGAAGCATAATAAATTAGTCAACGGAGTTTTTTTCATCACCTCTAGAGCTTTCTTATCTTTTGTTTACGTTAAAAGATGGCTAGCATATGTGAGCAACTCGTAACGTTGATGATTATTTTCTAAACCTTAACCGGTCACGATAAGGTTTAGATTTATTATCAGTTAACTGTGGCATTCATTTCAAAGTTAAATTTATGGTTTGATTAAAAAGAAAATTTCTGTGCTTCCTTGAATTGGGTATCTATAAGAAGTTTGAAAACTTCTGATAAAGTGAAATTTAGAAAGTATGTATGTACTTATAGCTGGACGATTGGATTTAATACATAGGCTAAATTTATTATTAAATTTCTTCTATCGCGTATTATATTATAGCGTATAATGAGGGAGGGAGGAGCGGGGTAAGGGGCGAGGGGAGTTGGGCCTCCGGATCTCCCATTCACCGTACGAAACACAGTAGCAAAACTACTATTTCACGCCGGTATTCTGTGGGAGTGTGGTACTAACCCGGTCGAGCCGGCCCATTCGTACTGCAGGCAAGTGCTTACAGTAAGGCTCTACCACATAAAACGTATTGACGCTAAAATCTGTATGTCTTTCTGTACCGGATGGACCGATTTCGATGCTTTTTTTACGTAAAAGCTAGTTTCCTGGTGTTACTTAGTTGTTTGATAAAAATCGTTTCGCTCGTTTTTAAGACATTGAACTTTGAAACGACCCCAACATTGTCGTTTAAATTTTTCAAAGTTACTTCTCGATGTCTCCGTAGTATTACAAGTGGTTAGATGTTAGTTTAATAATAAGTATATTATTATTCGTTCTTCATTTTGCTTCAGCCGTAAACAAGTCTCTACATGCCCAGATGCCCGGGGACTCCCCGCCGTTGTAATTGTAAAGTTACTCATATTCGTATGGTCCAAGCGAGCGATGACACAGACTATAAGCTTGAATATAGCAGGGTTCCGCGCCAATAAAAACCCTACCCAGGTACAGTTGTTATTTATATGTCAGTAATTCCGTGGCTAATAGAGTAAAATGTGGCATTATCTGGGAAAAGGTACCTTGTTGTCGGTATTGAGTTAATGATATCCCCATAATCTACATACATTTAGCTATCGAACCATGTAAGAAACATGCATGTAGGTTTAATAGATATTTTTAAAAAAAATGTTGAAGCTCAAAAGCCAGAAAAGGTGATTATGAGAAAATTGAATTTAAACTTATACACCCAATAAAAGTATGTTATTGTTGGAAGTTACATAGATGACATGCTATTTGAGGAGTAGATTGTACGGGCTTTCAGGTTTCAAGAACAATTTTGTAATTGGACAACGGTTTTCCTATAGTTTACCTTGCCAAAGTGCATAAAGTAAAAAAAAAAAGTTGATGGGTTTTTTAATTTTTTTTCTATTTATAGTACATTTCCATTGGATTTTATCGAAGGAAAAAATATTATGCGTAATTGGACACTAAATAAGAGCTACTCCGTTCTAAATTAACGTTGTTTATTATATAAAAAAAATACTTTAACGAAAATAACTTTGTTGTTTACAAATGTAATTAAACAGTCAAAATCAACAAACTTTTATATTTAGTACGCTAAAACATAGCCAAATGAGACCAAATTAACTCAATAAATCTTAAAAAACTTGTTTTTTCAGTCTCAAAATTCAAGGTAAAGTTTAGTAAAAAGTTGGTACAATCACTATATATTTTGTAAAAGGTACCTTATCGTCGGTGGTAAAATATTTAGTGATTATGAAGTGATATCATTTGAAAACGACTAATAACTTACGATTAATTTTAATAGTCTTAATTTAAAAACACTGTAGTATTAAAACTCTTACCAAAAACCTATAATTTTGTCTCAACACACTAAATGATTAACGTATTTGAAAAGGTACCTTATTGTCGGACGTAAAATGTTTAGTGACATAGTTAAGAATAAGATCTAAAAAAATGCTTTTGATTTGTAGTTGTAACTATTAATCGTTATTATTATTACTACAAATCAACCTCTAAAGACCAGCAGGTGGTAGGACCTTGTGCAAGGTCCGCCCGGATTGCTACCACCATCTTGCTCGCTAATCCTGCCGTGAATAGCAGTGCTTGCATTGTTGTGTTTCGGCGTGGAGAGTAAAACAGCCGGTGAAATTACTGGCATTTGAGGTATCCCATCTTAGGCCTCTAGGTTGGCAACGCATCTGCAATGCCCCTGGTGTTGCAGGTGTCTAAGGGCGGTGGTAATCTCTTACCATCAGGTGACCCACTTGCTCGTTTGCCATCCAGTCGAATAAAAAAAAGACAAATTGGCGTAAATCGTCAATAAGGGCCTTATCACACTAGCGATTCGCGGGAGAGTTGAAAGCGAGGCGCTGCGAGCGTATAACGATTTCGCCGCAAGCGCGCAACGATGTCGCTGCTGCGAGCGCATGGCGAGTTCGCTGCTTTAGCGCCAAAAACGCCATATTGTAGACTTTCGTATAATAAATAGGGCGTCTTCGGCGCTAACGCAGCGAACTCGCAGCGACATCGTTGCGCGCTCGCGGCGATATCGTTTCATGCTCGCGGTGAAATCGTTACGCGCTCGAAGCGAACTCGCTGCGCGCTCACCTCGCTTTCAACTCGCCCGCAAATCGCTAGTGTAATAAGGGCCTAACTGGCTACCGCTTAAGGGTGGCCAGTTATTGATGATTTACCTTACTCTAATTAAACGCATTTTATGATGATTCTTGACGTTTTTTACGCGCCGACAAGCACCGCAATGGGCCCGCGTGGAAACTAATGCCCAAGCTCTCTCATTCTGAGAGGAGGCCTGTGCCCAGCAGTGGGACGTATAGGCTAGGATGATGATGATGATGACGCGCCGACAAAGTACCGACGTCCGACACGTCTTCCAAACCGATACCGAGCGCACAGAAAGCATTCAAGAGCGGCACCGACAATAAGGTACCTTTCTTACTAAACTTTAAGGGATGTTTTAACTCATAAAAAATCGATTTAAAAACTTGTGTCTCTGTCAAATTAAAATTTAGACCCTGCTTATTAATATAGAGTAAAAAAAGAAAAAATGATTTTTTTCGACATTTTACTTCAAGCGCGATTATCTCGGAAACTAGAACCGACAACAAGGTACCTTTTACCAGATAACGCCACAAATATTCGTCTAAGACCAAAGGGGTTTGGGTCAAACCAAACCTACTCACTTAATTACAAGGCTGATGCTTCCTGGCAGTACCTACTACAGTATCTAGTTTAATGAGACCAATATTTTTTCCCTTTTTTAGGGTTCCGTAGCCAAAATGGCAAAAACGGAACCCATATAGTTTCGCCGTGTCTGTCCATCTGTCTGTCTGTCTGTCCGTCAGCGGCTTTGCTCAGGGACTATCAATGCTATAAAGCTGTAATTTTGCACGAATATAATGTAAACTATGCCGACAAAATGGTACAATAAAAAATTTAAACAATTTTTTTTTAGTGTACCTCCCATAGACATAAAGTGGGGGTGTTTTTTTTCTCATCCAACCTTGTAGTGTGGTGTATCGTTGGATAGGTATTTTAAAACCATTAGGGGGTTGCTAAAACGATTTTTTGATTCGGTAATTTGTTTGAAAAATATTCATCTTTAAAGTGCAAATTTTCATTAAAATCGAGCAACCCCCCCTCTAAAATCTAAACTGGTGGGTGGAAAAAGTAAGTGTCTATGGGAGGTACTCTAAAAAAAATGTTTTTGAATTTTTTATTGTACCATTTTGTCGGCATAGTTTACATATTATATTCGTGCAAAATTACAGCTTTCTAGCATTGATAGTCCCTGAGCAAAGCCGCGGACGGACAGACAGACAGACAGATAGACAGACAGATAGACAGACAGACAGACAGACATGGCGAAACTATTAGTGTTCCGTTTTTGCCATTTTGGTTACGGAACCCTAAAAAAAGGAAATAAAAACATTTGCAATAAGTGTTGGTCATCAGAATCAACTGTATATTAGTACGGAACCCTGCCTACACTGTGCGTACCCGACACCCACTTAGCCAGTTGCTCTATGCGTAGGGCCACCTAGGGGCTAGCTTCGCTCCGATTGGCCAGTATGCCACTGTTGCGTGCGTATAAAACAAAGACCATACCATACCAAACATTCAGTCTTTGTATTCAGTGAGTGAGTTCCAGTTGTGCTGAAGGAACGTTGCCGTCTGCCGTTGTAATGTGAGTACGCTTGTTACATATTATGTTAGGTACATGGAGACGTTATACTTACTGCTAGGGTGATGGTACCAAGCCATGGATAAGAACCAATAAGTAATGGATTTTTTCTCGTTAAACCAAATTTTAAGAAACGGACTCTATTTTTCTTAATCCGTTGCCTAGTATCCATAGTACAAGTTTTGCTTAGTTTGGGACTAGGTCAATTGGTGTTAAGTGTCCCATGATATTTATTAAAAAAAAACCTTAACTCTAATGTTCAGCTAATTGATGATCATAGCTAGTAAAGTTAATGAATGGTGAGCTATAAGGAATTAAATCCTTGTTATCTACGAGTATTACTGCAATGAGTACTTCTGTGCTTAACAATGTCATTGGTGCCGTCACCCTAAGAATGAATTAGTTATATGGTCTGCTACCAGTTTAGACAAATCATTTTTTTAGATTTTGCACACTGCGCATTTTTAATACGTCCCGGCTTTTAGTTTTTGTTTAGGTACCTTGCAATGTACTTAGTCATCATTCTGTTAATATGTTTGGTTTAAGTATATTAATTTTTTCAAGTTGATTTGTTTGTACCCATTTTTGTGATCGGATTGGGCAAAATTTGGTAATTAAGGATGATGTACTTTGGATGAGAATGCAAGAACCTATAGTTCACATCAAAGTTTTGTTTTACAATAGGTACACTACAATAGGTTTATTTTTTAATTATAACTTGGTAATTGTTTGATTTTGGTCTTAGTTTTGCAAAGGTCCATATATCAATCAAGTAATTATACATACTATACACTAAACCTTTCTTCTTAGCAAAAAACTATTAAAGAATTGTATGTTATTTTCAAGTTAGCTAAATAACTTTACATTATCAAATGTAATACTTAAGTACTTACGAAATATACAACATTTAAAAGTAGCATTTATTTATATGTAGGTATACAGAGTTAGCTAATAATTAACATTAAAATAATAGTTCCCAGAGTAAAATATTCTTAAATTATGTAGATGTTTATCCGTTGCCTGGTAAAAACTCACAAAAAATCTAGCTTACTTTTAGACTAGGTCAATTGGTGTCAGTCAAGTGCCCTGTGATATTTATTTATTAATACAGGATGGATTTTTAACGCCACTTGCAGGAAAAGTGGTCTAAATGCTGAAGACAGGAAAATTTAAAGAAAACATTTTATCATTCTTTTTAAAAAGGAACAAAACTGCATTGAAACATTATTGAAAACAACTACACTTGCGACTTGTGTTTCTGTATTTTAAAACAAAAATAAAGTCACAAACATTAAAAGCTTCATCATCCCAGCCTATATACGTCCCACTGCTGGGCACAGGCCTCCTCTCAGAACAAGAGGGCTTGGGCCATAAGTTCCCACGCGGGCCCAGTGCGGATTGGGAACTTCGCACGCACCATTGAATCGCTTCGCAGGTTTGTGCAGGTTTCCTCACGATGTTTTCCTTCACCGCAAAGCTCGTGGTAAATTTCAAATGTAATTCCGCACATGAATTCCGAAAAACTCAGAGGTGCGAGCCAGGGTTCGAACCCACGACCCTCTGCTTGAGAGGCGATAGGTCAAACCACTAGGCCACCACGGCTTCAAAAATTAAAAAAGCTTAGGGGCTGTTTCACCATCCATTGATTAGTGTTAACTGGCGGTTAGGTGTGATGCCGTCTCTATTTGTTTTGTTCGAATAGACGGAGATGGCATCACATTTAACCGGCGGTTAACACTAGTCAATGGATGGTGAAACAGCCCCTTAGTAAGCTATTTTATCTGGGAGCTTTAGAGCGTCTAGATTAGACGAAGTTACCGCCGCCCGGAAGTTTGTGGTAGTATTGGTTGTTTGTTGTGGTAGTATTGAATTGACGTAGGTAAAGGCTGGGATGATGAGGGGGAAATTTGTTTTCAGGGTATCATTACAAAAATGCCTCGAGATGGCTTCACCGCCTATCTCCGAGCCACCCAAACTGTCATTTTGCTGCATCAGGCTGGAACCTGTCGCATACGTCTTCCACGTTATTAATTTCGTGAGTATTTTATACTATTATTTTGTACTTTATTCTAATCTGTGTAATGTGTCACTGATGTTATAAATAAATTATTTACTTTCTTTCTTTTTTCTTTATTGGTTTAATAAATAAAAATCAACAAAAGTACGAGTACGAGCGTCTCGCGTGGAGGGGGTTGCGTGCGTTGAAATATTGTAATACTTAATTTGTATTTTTTTAACTGTGCCCCCACATTTACATAAATCAGATATTTTTAGAGATTTTATGAAAAAATTTTTTTTCGTGTAGATAGGTATCTAGAATTGCTATACATATTTTTTTCAAAATTTTAAGTCTTGTACCTACTTTTGGAGATAAAGAAAGAGGGAATGGATATATTTTTAACCCCCGACGCAAAAAGAGGGGTGTTATAAGTTTGGCCACTATGTGTGTCTGTCTGTGGCAAATTAGCTCTTAAACGGGTGAACCGATTTGAATGCGGATTTTTTTATTTGAAAGCAGGACTTCTAGCGATGGTTCTTAGACATGTTTTATCAAAATCAAAAGAGATATTGAACTTTGAAGTGACAATGTCGGGGGTTTTCCAACTTTTTGGTCTTGCCTGTCCTCTATCTTAAAATAATTAAAAAAATAGTGATCAGGATCAGACTCAAAAGAAGCTCTTTCATTTGATATGTCGCGCAAATAGTTAGATAGTAGATAGTTTGCAAAATGGTTTTAAATTTTTCTAATTTACATTCGAAAGCGACCCCTAATGTTTAAAATTCATTTATTTGCGCTACATGCCCTTTTGGGTCATCGTTTTGGATATGTGTGCCAATTTTCAACTCAATAGGTTTAGTAGTTTCGTAGCTAATTGGTTGTGATAGACGGACAGACAGACTCACGTGTCGTGGTCCTAGAAAGGTGTGTTTTTTCCTTTTTATGTACTACAGTCAAGGAAACTTAAGTACGTGCCAGGGTGGAATCTTTGTCTTACTAATGTCAGTTGACATTTGCCAATGAAATCATAGAGAAATTGATTATGAAAAGGTTCCACCCCGGTACGTGACTGTTTTCTTGACTATATAGAACTCCTTAACCATCATTTTTATTTTCGTGTAACGCTCAGTAAGTATGTATTTTTGTAAATATTGTGTAAAAGTATAAAAATATATTTATATTTACTACCTAATGGATATCATCTAGTTTCTTTTCAATCATAATTATAATGTGAAATTTTGAAAAATAATGTTTTTTTATTAGCTTTTATTTAGTTTCACCTGTCCCGTTGTCTACCTGTATGTCTGCAATGTCTGTCTGTCTGTAATCAAATCTTGCAAGTTAAATTCGACCAACTTCCAGTGGTTGGATTGACTTGAAATTGGTGTACTATGTAAATTGCGTGACAATACAATAATCTGGTAGTGACATCCTTGTAGTCCGGCCATGATCGTCTCCACAGGACGAAACTCTTCAACGGTCTTACATCGTTATTCCAGACACTGTATGTATACTCGTAATAGGTGCTTGAAGCTGTTGTGGGGGGAGCTCCAATAGAGAGATCTCTCTCCAGGCAGGTGTTATGCCTGGGGACCGAAGTCCGAAGGAAGAGCGTCGGAACTTGTATATATGCGACCGCGTTGAGAAACTTCGATAGCGCGATGTAGAACATGGTCGGAGTTTCTAATGTTGTTCACTAGATGGCGCTAGAAGTCGCTACACTGTGTTTACGGCAGTGTGCGAAGAATGTGTTTTTCATGAACCAATAGAAACACTTCACTTACCCATCCTCGCACAGCACATCTCTTGTGGAAACACCCGAGCGGAGCGAGGCGATAAATGAAGCGTTTCTATTGGTTTATGTAAAACACATTCCTCGCAACACATCCTCGCACATCTCTGCTGGAAACACAGCCTATTTCTATTTATAATGATACTCCTTTAATTATAATATCATCCTTCCAGGTCGTGTCTACGATATTCGTCGGGTTCATTTTCCTGTTCGTAGCAGACCATTACGGATGGATCGACGGGATGGCAAAGAACGAGGGCGGCTTCTGGTACAGCTACTTCCTGAAGATAGTCTTCTGCCTGCTCCTGATCGCCGTCGTGCAGTGCCTGCTTTCGATGGCTTTCGCGAGTCTCATGGAGAAGGTAATCTATCACTTTTTGAGTAATTAATTACTAATTATCATCATCATCATTTATCTCTTCTCTTAATTTATAAAATTCTCGGGTCACAATGTTTGTGACCAAACTCCTTTGAAACGGCTTGGCCGATTTTTATGTTTTTTTTTTGTGTATATTCGGTAGGTCTGAGAATAGGACGTAAACTATTTTTCATACTTCTACGCAGACGGAGTCGCGGGCAACAGCTAGTATAATATAAAAAGAGAAGACCTGACTCACTGAATCATCAACGACCAGCCTAAACTTTTGGAACTAGAAAGCTGATTTTATTGCACAGTTGTTTTTAAGACATAAACAAGGACTAAGAAAGTGTTTTCGAAATTCAATCCATAAGAGGGTGAAAAAGCAGTTAAAATTTTGTATGAAAATCAGTAATTTTTGAAGCTAAAACATAAAACTTTGTTTTTTCTCTTAGGCTAACAATCACTCTATAAAAAGAGAAGATCTGACTCATTGACTTATCAACGCCCAGGCTAAACCCCTAATTTAACGCGAGCAAAGTCGCGGGCAATAGCTTGTTATATAAAACTAAAATAAAAGGCCACGTCACCGATTGTCCCGCCCCAGTCACCTGTTAACAAGAACTAGCCATCTCCGAAAAAAATACACAAATCACGGTTTCAAAATTACTATATATCGTTGTTCATTTTCTTAAGGGAGCACCGAGCTTTTAGCGCTAGTCAATATGGATGGCCGGAGGGGGGAGAAGGGGGACAGGGGCGAAGCGCGGAATTAAAACAAATACACGGTGATGTACCTACCAAATTACCAATACCTTCTAACTGATTAATCTCGAACAAGCTACTTAGCTTTAGCTAGGGGATGCTAAGGTCCTCAACCGCATGGCAAAGGTTTTTCACTTAGGAGGTATTGGTACTTCGCCATTCATGTTTTAAAACTGTAACGAGCGATAAAAACATCTGGTTTTCTTATCATTCAAAAACTCATGACCTGTCCCACATTATTTACGCCGTACTAAGGGTTTATTTTGTTTTCAGAGACGACTTTGGGATTCTTTCTATCGAACGAACTACAAGTTATTGTATTTATACAGTACATGCTTAGATGAATGATTCATCTAATAGTATATGATTTATAGAGTATACCTAGTACCATCCACGAAGACGCGCGATTTTGACAAATTTAGACATTAATAACATTGTAATAAGAACCACGGCACGCGTCACGCGATATCTTACCTATACATATGAGTTTCAAAACTTAAGCTTCAAGTACTAGTAATGATGATACAGCAAGGGATTAAGTGAATGCAACTACAGAAAAGCTGGGCGCGCCCTTAATCCATACTAATATTATAAATGCGAAAGTGTGTGTTTGTCTGTTTTTCATGTCGAAACGCGACAGATCGACGTGATTTTTGGCATAGAGATAGTTTATGGGCCAGAGAGTGACATATCCTACTTTTTTATCCCGGAAAATGCACAGTTCCCGGGGGAACAGCGCACGATAACCGAATTCCACGCAGGCGAAGCCGCGGACAAAAGCTAGCTTTTCAATAAAAGAGCACAAAAGTCTAGTGGGTCGATGCGAATGTCGATTAAAGAAAAACTTCATTTTTCTTTACAAATATCTTATTTTATATTTAACTAGCCATTACCCGCGACTCCGTCCGCGCAGAATTCGGTTATCGCTATCCCGCAGGAACTATGCAATTTTCCGGGATAAAAACTATCCTATGTCCTTCTCCGGGACTCAAACTATCTGTATACCGAATTTCATCTGAATCGGTTCAGCGGTTTAGACGTGATGAAGCATTTATAATATTAGTAGGATTTAAATACTGGATATCTCACGTCTTAAGTCGAGTTTAGCTCGATATGAAAAAATGAAAAAATATTTATTGTTGTTAATTAAGACATCTTGTGTACCATCATCTTGTGGACAGGTTTCTTTGTCCCTGTGCTTTGTGCTGTGTTTCTTTGAACCTGTGCCAGGAGATCCCGCTCCTCCCCAGTCAGACCTTTTTATCTATTATGGAATACATAAAAAACAAAATAATTTAACAACAAAAGTATCAAATAGAAACATTTATGTGTGTGTGTGTGTGTGTGTGTGTGTGTGTGTGTGTGTGTGTAAGTACATGCGTAATTGTGTCAACTATATTATGATAATAGCAACTCTTCAGTTTTATCGTAGTTTAATGTTTTAAGCCACTCCATCACAACTTTTTTACACTCCTGAATCATAAGCTTCTTAATGGATAGTTTTTTATCTAGAACATTGTACAGTTTAATTGCTAGTGATTCAAACTGCCTTCTTGCAAAAACAGTGTTGGTTATACATGTTTTAATTGTTTCTGGCTTCCGTCTCCTATTAGCGTTAAAATGGTTATATGGTGCAGTTCTGTGAACTCTCAAAACAGCCAATAGTATGTACAACTGCCTCACTGTAAGCACATCAGATAATTTGTAAAGTTCTTCAGTAGGAAACCTACGCGGTTTACTTATCACGACCTTTAGAAGGCAGCGTTGCCCTCGTTCTACGTCCAGAAATTTTGTTTTATTTGCACCTCCCCAGCATATGAGTGAGTCTCACGATACTTTTATGTTCCAAATATTATTTTAATTATTTTTCTCTTGATTCCAGCGCGCCAAGTTCCTCTTCGTGTACTTGACCGTAATGATCCTGCTGAGCTTCACGGTTCTGCTGACCATCGGCATCACGACAATGGTGCGGTTCGAAGGCTCCTGGTTTGAGCTCTCTATAGCCCTAAGAGACAGGCTGATGATTTACGGTAAGCGCGTAACAAGTAAGTGCGAGCCTGGGTGGCCTAGTGGTTTGACCTATCGCCTCTCAAGCAGAGGATCGTGGGTTCAAACCCTTGCACCTCTGATTTTTTTGAAATGCATGTGTGAATTACACGATCGTGAGGAAAGCTGTAAAGACCTGCGAAGCAATTCAATGGTGTGTGTGAAGTTCCCAATCCGCCACTGGGCCCGCGTGGGAACTACGGCGCAAACCCTCTCATTCTGTGAGGAGGCCTGTGCCCCGAGATGGTGAGGACGATGAAGTTAATAGCAAAGGTTTTTAACCCCCGATGCAAAAAGAGGGGTGTTTTAAGTTTGACCGCTATGTGTGTCTGTATGTCTGTGCGTCTGTGTGCCTGTGTGTGTGTCTGTCTGTCTGTCTGTGGCGCCGTAGCTCTTAAACGGGTGGACCGATTTGAATGCGGTTTTTTTATTTGAAAGCAGGTATGGTATGGTTCTTAGATATTTTATTGAAATCGGTTCAGCCGTTTTTGAGATATTGAACTTTGAAGTGACAAAGTCGGGGGTTTCCAACTGTTTGTCGGTTAGGTTATTAGTGTTCCATAGTACCTAATGCACCCTTATAGTTTCGCCATGATCTTCTGCTCGTCAGTCTGTCCGTCCGTCCGTCCCCGCTTTAGTATAGTCTGAGTAACTAAGTGGTATAGTCTGTCAAAAAAGAGAAGAAATTAAAAAGTGACAACACTGTAGTGTCATCCCTTTCAAATCCTGTCAAACCAAAAAGGGAGGTTGCCACTTTTTAATTTCTTCTCTTTTTTGACAGACTATAATATTGCAAAATAGTAGATTGCACAACAAGTGCATAAAATATGTCTTTTTTGATGCGGTGGTTTGCGGTGGAATTAAACAGCAACGTTGCAAATACATATTCACTCACAACCTTTTATTTTCCACTAGTTTTTCCCCACGACTTCGGCTGCCAAGAATTCGTTTACCTGTTGCTGTCCCATTGGAACTTTTAGATTTTCCGAGATAATAAGTACAGTCAAGGGCAAAGATATCGACACGGCCAAAGTTGCAAAAATGTGTATACACGAGTTTATGCACTTAACATTAAGCCCGTGTACGTATACATATTTTTGCAACTTTGGCCGTGTCGATATCTTTGCCCTTGACTGTACTTATCCTATGTCCCAGCCCAGTATGGCCCAGGGTTTGAAACTATCTTCATACCAAATTTCATATACATAAAAATAAAAATATGAAAAATATTATTACTTACTTCTATTGATTAATTTATTCCGACATAGCTTTAAGAATATGAGGTTGAAGTGGGAATAGGCGAGCCACATAGCTCGAAGAACAGATAACCGTTGGGGGAGGAAAGTCCTGGAGCGGCGACTAGTTCTTCCTTCCAGATAGACGACATGGTGACATTGAGACACTTGAAACCGGTGGATAAGGGTTGTCGTTCATTGTGACGATCTAAGAGGGCGGCCATTGTTCAGTAGTGGACGTCTTCCGGACTTCCGGTTGATGATGATTGAATTTCTGCATTCCAGGTGTGTGGTTTATCTGCATACAGTCCGTCGGTCGGATCTTCTTCCGGGTGAAGAGTGCCGAGGAGCATGAGAGACTGATAGCGGTGACGGCCGACTGGCCTAAAAGCCTAAAGGCTTAGTTAGCTTTCAGGTAAGGTCCTCAATGAAAATCAGCGCCACGGCTTGCCGTGGCATTATGCTGAGTGGGGACCTATTTAGCGTCGTGTATGTCTTAAAAGAAAGATTATATCTATCTATCTATCTATCTATCTATCTTGTATTTGTTCTATGTTTGTTTTATGGCGTTAAATAAATGTATTTTCTTTCTTTCTTTCTTTTCTTTTTTCTAAAATATGTGCGTGATTGTAGCGGAGAAGTATGCCGTTGCATACATTTTGGAAATAATAAACGCCAAAGTAATTAATATAATTTTTAATTAAGAACAATTTGCATGCCAGAAATGGCTGGATGGCGATTCTTTATACCTATATAAGTATCTCAAACACCTAATGATAACATATCGAAAATACAAACTGAGACATGGATGCACAGAAAAACCAGAAAAAGAGACCAGCGCTGGGAATCGAACCCAGGTCCTCAGCAATCCGTGCTGCGTGCTATAACCCCTACACCACCGCTGGACAGGAATCTAGACACGAATTTTTCCTATGCATACATATCTCAGGTTGCTTATTTCTACTACGCTACTTATGCAGCAGCACCTAGCGACATCTATTTTCCGCTCTCATCGAGAGACGTCACACTCTTTCGGAACCAACCGCTCACCCAGACAAGAGATGTCGCTACTAAGCAATCAAATTTATGATTGGTTTTTTGGAGTCTTTTTGTATTTTTTATTTCAACTCCAAATTTGTTCGCTGGTCTCTTTTTCTGGTTTTTCTGTGCATCCATGTCTCAGTTTGTATTTTCGATATGGTTTCACGGGATACCGGTAAAAGTAACAAATTTGGAGTTGAAATAAAAAATAGTCAAATCTTGTAAGTTCATTTTGACAAACTTTCAGTGGTTGTATTGATTAAAAAAAATTATAACTTTCTGTATATTATACATGTACGTACCTGAGTGTGAGCGCTCACGAATAATCACTGCTAGTGTACACTACTTACTTACTTTTTATAAACTACTCATTAAGTGTAATGTAACATTTCTTTTGATTAAATAAATATCTTTAACCAGAAAATTTGGTATACACATGTAAGTTGGATGACTATACATTTTGCAGGTATACAGTTAACAAAAAGTACAGTCAGTAAACAATCTTGTTGGCTCTGAGACAACTTAAGAATAGAAAAGCCCCTGGTGAAGATGGAATTACTGAGCAGCTGAAGGCTGGAGGAGCTCCCCATTTACAGGAACTGCAGAGCCTTTTCAACTCCGTTTTTCACTGCGGGAGAACTCCAAAGGCGTAGAACGAGCGCGTGGTTGTTCTGTTTTTAAGAAGGGAGACAAAACCCTTCTTAAAAATTGTAGACCTATCTCGCTCTTAAGCCATGTCTATAAGCTGTTCTCTAGAGTTAGTAGAGTTATTAGGCCGGGTTTCGCGAAGGATTTTGCACCAAAGACCAAAGACACAGTACCTACGGCAGATCATACAGAAGTCCGAAGAGTTAGTCTCTGTGTCTGGCATTTGAGGACTATGAGAAGGCCTTTGACTCTGTTTAAAATCTGGGCTGTCCTGGAGTCCTTACAGTGATGCCAAGTAGACTAAAAGTCCAAAGCCATCCAACTGCGCAGAGGAGTCAGACGAGGAGATGTCATATCACCGAAATTGTTCTCAAGCGCGTTGGACGATAATATACTTACACAGCGTTAACGGCGATTTGAGGAATTAATATCCAGAAAGCTGGAAATCGTTTTAATATGTTCATTTGGTCGTAATTGCATTGTATTGTAATCCGTGTTTGCCCCTTTCCAGGTGGTGAGCATAACTTTTGGGAGCCAAATAACTGCGAAAATTTTATTTGCCATTTTCTCAGTTTTTTGCTTATAGCACTAAAACGGCCGCTTATAGCACTAAAAAGCCGTGGTGGCGTAGTGGTTTGACCTATCGCCTCTCAAGCAGAGGGTCGTGGGTTCAAGCCCCGACTCGCACCTCTGAGTTTTCGAAATTCATGTGCGGAATTACATTTGAAATTTACCACGAGCTTTGCGGTGAAGGAAAACATCGTGAGGAAACCTGCACAAATCTGCGAAGCAATTAAATGGTTTCTGTGAAGTTCCCAATCCGCACTGGGCCCGCGTGGGAACTATGGCCCAAGCCCTCTTGTTCTGAGAGGAGGCCTGTGCCCAGCAGTAGGACGTATATAGGCTGGGATGATGAAGACCATAACGGGACGTCCGCCGGAAATTTCATTTACTTCAATATTGAAGAATGTTAAATTCTGCGTCGAATGAGCATAATATACACTTCAAATTCGGTTCAGTGGTTGGTACAGCCAAAATCAAAAATTAGAAACCGAGAAAAGGGTCAAGCAGGCTAAGCAAACAACAGTGGCCCCCGCCGACGGTTTTGGTCATTATTTCAGGTGGTGTGCTGGCAGGCCCTAAATATCAATCAATTAATATCAGTCCTCGGTCTGCAATTAGCATGCACATAACATTATTTGATTCTAAATTAATAAGTATTTTTGTTTTGATGAATATAAATTTAGAAGATTCTTTTGTGATCAATTGCTTGCCATTATTGAATTTGCCAACAACATTTTTTTGCCAACTTAAAAGTAATTTTGGTTCCGCGTACTTGTAAACGAACAGACCAGTCAGAATGAACATTTTTATGTACCTGATCGGAAGATTCCTCGCGTACCTCGAACACTCCACACATTCTTCAATAATGATTAGGTTTTTTGCAACGTTAGCATTGTTGACCATATGCTGGGCAGTCAAATTTCCTATGAAAACCGCCACACTGCCTGCACCCACGATAAGTGCACGTGAATGACCAAGGAGACCCATCCCGTGGGCGATCGATGCGCAATTCGAACACAATTCGTCACGCACACTAGCATCCTTGCAAATTGTTTTACACCGTTCTTACGCACACTACAATATTGAGTTGCCGCATTCACGAACGTTTTGTTTTTAGTTAGCGCGGAATCTAGTCGAGCGAGCGCGCGAGACCAATCATTCATCTAAGGCTTTATTTAAGACCTCATATTGCATTACAAATCATATGACAATCAGGGTATTATTTGAAGTGTTATATTACTCGTAAGTTAACTATTCAAGGTAGTGACTAAACCAAATCATCAGTAATAGTAGTATTTTAACCAACGCCCTTTAGCTTATTTAAAAAATAATAGTTTTGTCTTTTTTTTTTTTTTTTTTTTGACACATTTCGCACAACTACAAAAAAATATATCGTGCGTGCTCCAATATAGGGATCCGTAGGGAGTCTGTGGAGCTTTTCTCGTAAAATACAGTGTTCTTCTTTAGAAGAGAATTTAGAGAGGGAGGGATTCCTTAGAGAATCTGAAGGATTTCTCAAGTATTGCTCGATATGCCACCCTAGCTGCGAAGCTAAAATGCGAGCATGAGCCTTATTTTCTGCTTTGATTTCTATAAACTGTTTTTATTCACAATCCATACTATCCATACTAATATTATAAATGCGAAAGTAACTCTGTCTGTTACGCTTTCACGCTAAAACCGCTGAACCGATTTTGATGAAATTTGGTACAGAGATAGAATATACCTTGGGAAAGAACATAGGCTATCTTTTATTGCGAAAAAGAGGCTTTAAGGGGTTGAAATAGGGGTTGAAAGTTCATATGGTGGAAGTTCGTCACTGTCGAAGACAAAACCATGAGACTTGTCATTTAAGCACTTAATAAGAAATAAGTCGGTATTTGTTTGAGCTTTCTTGAAAATTCGACCTGTGAGAGGATGAAATAGGGGATGAAAGTTTATATGGAAGGTCGTCATTATCGAGGATAAATCGATGAATCTTTATTAAAGTTGCCATTTCGGCACGTGATTAAGAGGTACTTAAATAGACATTTGTTTGCGCGTTTTTTTTAATTCTTCCTGTGAGGTTGTGAAATAGGGGATGAAAGTTTGTATGGAAGATCGTCATTGTCGAAGATAAATCGATGTTCTTTATAAAACTTGGCATTTGGGCACGTGATAAGAGATAAATAGATATTTGTTCGCGCGTTTTTTAAATTTCTTCCTGTGTGGGGGTGAAATAGGGGATGAAAGTTATGTATGGAAGATCGTCATTGTCGAAGATAAATCGATGTTCTTTATGAAACTTGGCATTTGGGCACTTATAAAAAATAAAGAGATATTTGTTCAAGCGTTTTTGAAAATTTTACCTGCGAGGGGATGAAATATGGGATGAAAACTTATATGGAACGTCATAATTATCACAGATAAATCGATTAATCTTTGTTTAAGTATTCGATAAGAACTAAAAAAAACCGGTTAAATTCGAATCGGACTCGCGCATCAAGGGTTCCGTACGTAGGTATTTATGAATAGCCTAAGCAAAATTCCTAAGCTCATAAGCAAAATGTACGCAATGTGGGGTCATTTTAGATGGCTTATTGACATAGACAGTCAGACATGAAAAATTATGATTTTCAGATTTTTCTACTTATTTTGCTATAAGGGGAAAAAAATTGCTATAAGAGCTACCTTTATACAAAATTCCAAGTTTCTAGGACAGCCGGAACTTTTTCTGTTAAGGCGATTTGTATGGAAACACCCTTTTTAATGACTGTAGCTTTTGATTGCGTTGACTTAGAAGTTCGTTTTTTTTCACAGCTTCCGGGACTATTGACCTGAGTTTAGGGTTTTAATTTCAACTCGATACATACTCCGCGCGTTTACGGGATAAAGGGTCTTGACAGACATACGGACGGACAGACAGCAAAGTGATCCTATAAGGGTTCCATTTTTTTCCTTTTGAGGTACGGAACCCTAAAAAACATTTCTTCTGGCTCTTTTCACATTTCGACATTTTTCATACTTGAAAATATGGGGATGAAAGTTCGTAAGGAATTCCAAATAAATTTACTATGTATATTCATCGGAAATATGTGTAGCTATGCTTAGTAAGAATGCCGTCTTAATTATAATCCTACCCTCCTAACTTACAATAAAGGACCTAAGAGTTCATTATGGGTAGAATACACGTCGTACCTATTGCTAAAATGTGGCTACCCGCATAATATTTATGTTTAAACAAAGAATGGAAGAACAAAAAAAATTGGTTTAAATTGGTTATGGTTAAAATAGGTTATTTTCAGTAAACCGTAGAAGTTTCTTTGTGCTATTATTGGCAGAATAGGTACCATAAATAAATTAAATACTTTCCAAAGTTACTATTCCACGCGGACGAAGTCGCGGGCATAAGCTAGTATTTTATAAATGTCTACAAAGAAATATAATAATCACCTTATACTTCACGGAACGGAACGGAACCCAACACTGCGCAAACCCGACACCCGAACCCGCACTTAAGTACCCAGTTGTTCTTAACACATGGCCACGTAAGGCCTAGCATCGCTCTGATTGGCCAGTATGCCACTGTCGCCTCTAATTACCATTCCAACCATTCAGTGCACAGAGTACTTTTTATATACTGGAATTCAGTGAGTGAGTTTGCGTCGTGCTGAATGAACGCTGTCGTCTGCCGTTGTAATGTGAGTATTTACATACTCGTATTATGTTACATCCCGGACGTTATGTTGCTAAATATGGTCTGATTCGAGCTTAGACAGATCGTTTTTGACTACTTTTTTTTTGACTCATGAACGTACACTGTCTCAAACTAACTGAATCGTGACTCACTGTGGAACCTTTACGTAGAAATCATAGCTTGACAAGGGAATTTATTGTGACACTTAGTTTACTGTGAGCACGTTCTACGGTGGGCCAGGAATAGGTTAGGAATCAAATGGTTCGACTGCAGGTATTATTACTTACGAATTATAGACCCTGTTCTGCAATAAATCAAGCTGAATGAATCAAGTCGATTTTAATCAATTTTGTGGTCGGGCCGACCTGAAATTTGGTAACTAAATATATTTTATGTACCTACCTAAGTAGCTTGGATTGGATGACAATGCATACTTGCATAAAGTTAAAAGTTTTGTTTGACAATAATATTTTTTTAAATATAACTAGGTAATTGTTTTTTTTTTTATTATGAGAGGGAGGCATATACGAGCAAGCGGGTTATCTGATGGGAAATGATCACCTCCGCCCATCAGTACCAACTACTCAAGAAGATCCATTGATTTTTCTGTTTGATTTTGGTGTTAGGTCCATATCAATTAAGTAATTACCTGCACTAAACCTTTATTCTTCGCAAAAAACTAACAAAGACTTATTATCGGGCCTTGGATGTTTAATATGTATAAGTATGTATTTATCCGTTGCCTAGTATCCATAGTAGGTACAAGCTTTGCTTAGTTTGCGACTAGGTCAATGGTGTCAAGTGTCCCATGAAATTTATTTATTTTATTATTTTCAAGTTAGATAAATAACTTCCTTACTACGAGGGGCACACTGAAATGATCGGGAATAAGAAAAACCACATGCACGACATAGCTAAATTGTATTTTATTGTTTTTCGAAGTAATCTCCATTCAACTTAATGCACTTTCCATTCGTGCAAGCAAAGTAGTGCAAACCAATCATTAAAACAGTAATTCCAGTCTGAAGTTGGTGTTGACAAAATGGCTGTTTTGTACGCTTCCACAGCTGCTTCGGGGTCTTCAAACCGTTGACCGCGTAATAAATCTTTCATTCTAGAGAATGTAAAACCATTTGGACTCAGGTCAGGACTGTACGGAGGATGGCTCATCAGCTCAACGTTTTCCTGCTTCAAAAAATCATTTGTCTTCCGAGCCGTATGAAAGCTCGCATTATCGTGATGTAAGATGATGCGACGTTTCGGGTTATGTTTTCGGAGTTCGGCTATCATTTCTGGCAAACAAACCGTGATATACCACTCAGCGGTAACCGTTCTGCGTTCCTGTAAAGGAATTGTAGCAACATGCCCCTTTTTCAAAACAAACGTAGCGACCATTTTCTTTGGCATGCTGCGGGAGTGAACCACTTTCGTTGGTTTGACCTGGTCTTCGAAGACCCAAACTGCTGACTGATATTTTCTTTTAGGTTCGTATGAATAAATCCATGATTCGTCACCTGAGACGATAATATTATAAACGGCATTTGACTTCCCTCCGTTGAACCGTTGCAGAGTATTCCGGCACCAATCTACACGAGCCGCCTTTTGCTCTTCGGACAAATTGTGCGGAACCCAGCGGGAAACTAGCTTTCTTACAAACAGCTCATTATGCAATATCGACTGAATTGCAGTAATTCCGATACTGATAACAGCCCGAATCTGCTCGTATGTCACATGACAGTCATCTAATATAATAGTTCGCACAGCTGCGATGTTTTCAGGCGTGACCGCTGTTCTTGGTCGACCTGCAGAAGGAGCAGTGCTGAGCGACACACGACCGCGTCGGAACTCGGCATACTAGCGGTATATTGTCGTTTGACTCGGTGCTTCAACATCATAAATCGAAACAAGTTCGCTGAAACATTTATCTTGAGATAAGCCGCGACGAATATTGTGATAAATTACGGCACGGAAATGTTCACGCGTGAGCTCCATTTCTGTAAACGACGTGTCAAAGTGTCAACTTTAAACCAAGGTAGGTACTTATACTCTTTGAAACCAAGAAACCAACATAGTTTTAGTTTTTAAACATATTTTTTTTATTGTTTGAATGTTATTAAAATTGTAAGAGGCCAGTATTCAAATTCTTAAAAAGGTTTTATTGTAACTCAATCCGAAATATTCTATTCCCGATCATTTCAGTGTGCCCCTCGTATTGAACGTATGTACCTATGTACCTAATGTTTACGAACAAAACAAAAATGTTGAAATGAAATGAATTGTTGTATACGAAATACACAACATTTAATAAGTAGCATTTAAATATAGGTACAAATTAGTTAGCAAATTAGTTAACGCTAAAGTAATAGTTCCCAAAATGAAACATATTGCTTACTTTTAGACTGGGTCAATTTGGTGTCAAGTGTCTTGGGATATTTAACTCATGAATACAGGATGGAATTTTTTAACGCCACTTACAAGGAAAGTAGGTACTCGTACCAAGTTAAATGATGACAATAGGAAAGTTTACTACAACTAAACTATTCATTATTTTTAATAAGAAACAAATTTGCATTAAAACCTTAATGAAAATATACTTGTGGCTTCCCTCATTCGCGGATCAAATCGTATTTATTGTTATTTTTGTTGTTGTATTTGTTATGTATTTTGTATATGTAACAAAATAAAATCACACGCTATAGACACTCCTATGGCATAAATCGATAGGGTTATTCATATAAATCAAATCTCTATCGCAAACTTGATAAATAAAATAAAAGGAGGATCATTAAACGTAAACTTTCTATTATAATCTTATTTAAGATTGGTTTTTTGAAATCTTTTTGATTTTTTTATTTCAATTCCAAATTTTTACTTTTACGGTCATCCCGTAAAACCTAAATTGAAAAAAATTTCAATTTTTTAAAAAATACAAAAAGATTCCAAAAAAACAATTTTAATTTGATTGCTTAATAACGACATCTCTTGTCCGGGTGAGCGGTTAGTTCCAAAGGTATGCCGAAAGTTTCTCGATGAGGGCTACGGCATAGATGTCGCTAGCGTCACTGCTTAAGTGGCTAAATAAGAAACAAACAAGCTGAGATATGTGGTGCATAGGGGAAATTCGTGTCTGTGCCATTGACCAACAGTGGTGTAGCGGTATAGCACGCGGTACGGAATACCGAGGACCTGGGTTCAATTCCCAGTGTCGGTCTTATTTTTCTAGTTTTTCTGTGCATCTATATTTTCAGTTTGTATTTTCAATTTAATCTTATTTATATAATTGAACTAAACCTACCTAATAAAACCAAAAAACATAAAAATATTTTAATGCTTTTTTTAAATAAATGAATCCTTTTGAAATTGTTTTTTTTGGAATCTTTTTGTATTTATTATTTCAATTCAAAATTTTTACTTTTACGGTCATCCCGTAAAACCTAAATTGAAAATACAAACTGAAATAAAGATGCACAGAAAAAACAGAAAAATAAGACCATCACTGGGAATCGAACCCAGGTCCTCGGTAATCCGTACCGCGTGCTATACCGCTACACCACTGATGGTCAACGGTACCGACACGAATTTCCCCTATGCACCTCATATCTCAGCTTGTTTGTTTCTTACTTAGTCACTTAAGCAGTGACGCTAGCGACATCTATGCCGTAGCCCTCATCGAGAAACTTTTTTCGGCACTCCATTGGAACTAACCGCTCACCCGGACAAGAGATATCGTTACTAAGCAATCAAATTAAGATTGGCCATTTTGAATCCTTTTGAGTTAATTTCCTATGTTCAGTATTTAAGGAGGCTCTAACTTATTATGAATAAGGCTGCTAGCCTATAACCTATCAAACAAAAAGTTGGGAAGCCCCCACCTTTGTCACTTCAAAGTTCAATATGTCAAAAACGGCTGAACCGATTTTGATAAAACATGTCTAAGAACCATCGCTAGAAAACCTGCTACCATTAAAATCGGTCCACCCGTTTAAGAGCTACGGTGCCACAGACAGACACACACACACACATAGACACACAGACACACATAGCGGTCAAACTTATGACACCCCTATTTTTGTGTGGTGTCGGGTTAGAATTACACCTCTCCATTTCTCCCGTGGATGCCGTAAGAGGCGACTGAGGATATAAGTACTCGTAGGTTAAGGTATACCGTAGGCGACAGGCTAGCAACCTGTCGCTATTGTACCGTTTTTGTCAAACTTAAAACCTAAAATTGTTAAAAGTGGCTCAGAAGCGGTAACGTTTCGTGTGCTCAGCCTAGCCCATTTGGGAATACAGGCGTGATGTTTGTGTTAAAAATGGGTTTGCACCATAACTTCAGTGTTGTGTAGACCTATAAATGTATAAACAAATGTCAATCTTATCAATTATTTTTATATTAATCATAATCAGGCAACAGGGTACTATTTTTGTACTCTTGGGACAGTGTTTGATTAAAAATGTTAATAAAATGACATGCATATTAATTGAAACAAGGTCAAGTGTCCAACAATGAAACACATAAAATTCAAAATCTCATAAATCTTTTGTTTTGACAGATAGAAGTCTGAATTTATTACGCTATTTATGTAATTTTATTGGGTTTCGGGTGACATATATACAGTAGTTATTCTTGAGGAATGTGTAGTAAGTCATCAAAAAAATTGAAAGCAAAAATGAGAAATGTTTCACTGTGTCCACAGTGGTGTACAGAATGGACAAAGTGATTAATAAGGGCATCATTCCCGTACGGCTAGATTCCGATGCAGTGGACGCTCACCTTTATGCTATGCATGCCTGCTCTAATCACGGACTAATACTCGTATATATTTTCTGGAATTACCTAAAAATTTGTATTCAGGGAGTCACAAACAACACAAACAAGCATCGACATGGGTTCACCGACCATATCCAAGCCACCCATGCCAGTGTCATTTTGCTGCATTAAGCTGGAACCTCTTGCATACCTCTTCCACGTTTTTATTTTCGTAAGTATTTAAACTAAATTTAGTTGTATGAATAATAATATAATAATAATAACATTGGCACAGTGTTTTTTTGACCCCAAAAAGTGGCATTCTGTTTTTATCAGTAATATCCAAAGTTTAACTCATTACTAATGTAAGAGGAAAACACCCAGGTGGCAAAGGCCATAGTTTTTTTTTTATATTTATAAAAGTCGACCTTGACCTGGGTCAAACTATAAATTTATTATTATTTCAAGAAAGTACACACTTAGCTTCTCTCTGTATTGCAAACTTCTAGACACGAAAGTATATGATGTTTTTAATTTTAAGTAATTATATTTTTATTCTTTTTCCACGCCGAAGTACTTAAAATTAAAAACATTATATACTTTCGTGTTTATAAGTTTTTTCAAGTAACTAAGTGTGCAATAATTTTCGCCATACATCAACGTATCTACCTGCAATAACAGAGAGAAGCTAAGTGTGTACTATTCTTGAAATAATAATAAATTTGTAGTTTGACACAGGTCAAGATCGACTTTTCTAAAAAAAAATAAAAAATTACACACATTACAATAGTAATGAGTTAAACTTTGGATATTACAGTGCCTTTAGTCTAAGGGGCTGTGTCACCATCCATTGATTAGCGTTAACTGGCGGTTAGGTGTGATGCCGTCTCTATTTGTTTTGTTCGAATAGACGGAGACGGCGTCACATTTAACCGTCGGTTATCGCTAATCAATGGATGTTGAAACAGCCCCTAAGTTTTCGGTTACAAAATACGTCTCGATCGCATTCGGGTTAAAATCTCAATTAGTATGGAAACACGAACAGCGCCTCTAGCGGAACGTTTGCAATTGTGATGCGACTTGATAAGAATGTAAATAAATAAAGGGAATAATAATGATATTAAAATCTTTATTCATTTTACGTCATATTTGACGAATATAAGTAATAATATACAGTCTTGAAGATAAACCTGAAGAAATTGGATTAAAAAATAAAACACAACCGGACAAGTATGAGTCAAGCTCACGTGTAGAGGGTCCCGTGGGCTTTTTATTTTTCTAATTTACCCTGAAAAGTGACCCCTATGTTTAAATTTATTTATTTACGTTACACTGCCGTATTTGGGTCATTAAATTTGTATATGTGTTCCAATTTTCAACTCAATTGGTTCAGTAGTTTCAGTTCAGTTCAGTAAATAGTACCTACCTAGTGATAGACGGACAGACAGACACACATGTGAGCCTACAAGGGTTGCGTTTTTACCTTTTGATGCACAGAACCTAAATATCACTTTTATTTTCTCACTATGTAATTTTTTATATTGTGTAAAAATGAAAGAAAAAATATAGTGGATGCCTAGTTTATTCTCAATTTTTTTTTAATGTTGACTTAATTTCAATATCATCTTTCCAGGTCGAGTCTACGACGTTAGTAGGGCTCTTTTTCCTATTCGTAGCAGACCAGTACGGATGGATCGACGGGATGGTAAAGAACGTGGGTGGCTTCTGGTACAGCTACTTCCTGAAGATAGTCTTCTGCCTGCTCCTGATCGCCGTCGTGCTGTGCCTGCTTTCGATGATATTAGCTTGTCTCATGCATAAGGTAATCTGTCACCTTTTGAACAATTGTATACTTGTCTTAAATCGAGTTTAGCTCGATACGAGTGAGTCTCACGGTAGTGTCGTGTTCCAAATCTTAATTTCCTTATACTTCTCCCGATTCCAGCGAGCCAAATTTCTCTTCATCTTCGTGCTCGTCGTTTTCGTGCTCGGCGTCATGGTTCTGGAGATCATCGGTCAAGTGACGCTGCTTTGCTTCAAAGGCTCCTGGTTTGAGCTGTCTATAGCCCTTAGAGACAGGTTGCTGATTTACTGTAAGTCTACAAATCCTTCCTTTCCTTACTATATTAATTTCCTTATTATTTTTCATCTCTCCTGTTCGGAAAGTTTAATTTTCTTGGGCATATAGCCGGGTGGAAAATTGCGTTTTCATCTCTAGGTGGAAAGTATTTTTTTAATTAATTTTTCGATTAGCCACGTAGTCGAAGATAATTGAATTACGTCAATGACACTTTTTTTTCACGTTTCGGCATAGCCATCTAGATGCACGTCGTGATCAAGGAGCTTATATACAACACTGGAGGTTGAACGCCGAACATCCGTTTAAAACAAGAAATTTGATCATTATTACGTCACGAACATATTCCATCTCTTTCTTTAGTTAGGTTAAGAAAGAGATGGAATTTATAAATAAGTAATAAAGGTCAAACTTCAACGCGTTCAACCTCCAGTTTTGTAGGTATATAAACTCCTTGGTCGTAACCAACTCGATTTTTTTTACACTCGGCCGAGGCAAGTGGCCAGGTCGAAAAGGTACCGTTGGAGGTTGGATATAAGTAAATTCAGTTCACTGAATACTGAAATTCAATGATATTCAATTTAATGATATTCTTATTTTTTTGTACTAACTGTTTTACTTTCCTCACAGTCGAAATGAAAAGTAGAATGTGTAACTCGGGTGAAATTACCCATTTCCCCTCGAATTATTAGCCAGAAATATCTCAGGTGAAATGGGTCACTTTCCACCCTTGGTTATCAATCTACTATTGATGATTGTCAAAATACCACGCACAGGACTTATCACGCTAACACACACGTGGCCGTGGTCACTATACTAGTCTATTTTGACTATGAGTGAAAATCACGAAACTTTAAGACATTATATTTTGATGAGCATTATGCTTCAGCAAGTGTACGTGTGCGTACTAAAGCGCTGATTTTCAGTCAATACTTTCATATCTTTGCATCAAACGTGTTAAACCTGAATGAGCACAAATAATAAAATTGATTGTTTTTTTTTATTCGACTGGATGGCAAACGAGCAAGTCCATAATTAAGCTAGCGCGAGCCTTGGTGGCTGAGTTTAGTCATGAAATATTGGACAGTTGTTCTTAGTGCAACGTCAATGAAGACCATGATATACATTTTGGAAATTCCCAGAGGAATTTTGTGCAAATAGTATACGCGTGCGAAGCCTCGGGTAAACAATCTCTTCTTATTTAATAGTTACACTCTTGTCGGTGCAGGCGATGAATGGCTCTCCATTTCTGTCTACTCAAAGCTGCTTCCTTAGGCTGCGGCTGCGGCACCACTGAGGCGGAGACGAGCGGAGCGGACAGGAGACGTGTAAGATCGATCAATCATATTAGTTGAAATCCAAATCTCGGAGACGAGATGTAATATGATTGGCCGATCCCTACACGTCTCCTCTCCGCTCCGCTCATCTCCGCCTCAGTAGAGCTGCAGCCTTAACCTCCTTATACGACATGACGGCTAACTTCTCATGTATTTGCTCTATATATCCAATCCTGGGCCTCCCTCTTTTTAGTTTTCCTTCCACTTTTCCTTCTAAGATGACGTTTATGAACTTATCATGTCTTTTAAGATGACCAATCATCCTCTCCCGATTCTCTATTGTTTCCATTTAATGTTCTAAACTCTCTCTGTTATAGTTGTTGTTGATGTTCTGTTGGGTAAACATTTCAGGTGGGTGGGTTGCCGGCATGCTGTACCTCGGCAAGTTCATCTTGTCAGTGAAGAGTGCCGAAGAGAAAGAGAGCCTCCGGGCGGCAGCGGATGAGTGGCCTATTTTATTTGCGTATTATTAGTTGAGATGTACCCCGTTGCATAAAGCTTAGAAATAATAAACGCCAAAATTGTAATGGTCATTAGTTTTACTGTATTTTTTGAGAACTTTATAGGATTTATTAAACCAGGCGTTACTTTGCGAAGGTCAATGAAATATAAACAATTAAATTGCTAGCTCATCCGCGACCTTGCAAAAAAGGTATGTTCATGCAGTCAATCGTTAACCATGCTGGATGTGGTGTGGTGGAGCTGCAAGGAGCTGCATGAACAAGCATTTGTTGCATAGAAGTACGTACGTTGTAACATTAGGTATTGTTAGGTCAAATCTTGTAAGCTCATTTTGACTAGATAGTGATCAACGGTCTGATCTTTCTCTGAATCCAATGATTGTTCAGATTTGTTATAAAACAAACCTGATGTAACGTATAGTTTTCTATAGGATGACTATTACACTGCACTGACTATTAGCACTGTATAGTAGCTTCCATTATTTTAACTCTTAAACTCACCCTTTGTCGGACCCTAACGTATTGCTCCTCTCCTCTCATTCACTCAAAGGTTGACTGGTAGAGATCCCTTAAAGGGATAAGTCCGCCTTTGTACAAGTATCTTAAAGTTTGACAGTTGTATTTTGTTAATTTTCTTTTGTACAATAAAGAGTTTACATACATACATACTACTTAAAATTTTCAGAATTATTTAAGGTTTCAGTGGGCAAAAAATTATGACAAACGATGATTCGGCCAAAAATTACGGTATGACTAGCGAAGAGTAAGAGTAAGTGACTAGGGAAGCCGTGGTGGCCTAGTGGTTTGACCTATCGCCTCTCAAGCAGAGGGTCGTGGGTTCAAACCCCGGCTCGCACCTCTGAGTTTTTCGAAATTCATGTGCGGAATTACATTTGAAATTTACCACGAGCTTTGCGGTGAACGAAAACATCGTGAGGAAACCTGCACAAACCTGCAAAGCAATTCAATGGTACGTGTGAAGTTCCCAATCCGCACTGGGCCCGCGTGGGAACTTATGGCCCAAGCCCTGAGAGGAGGCCTCTGCCCTGCAGTGGGACGTATATAGGCTGGAATGATGATGATGATTTAGCGAAGAGTAGAAGAACTTTGGCGCTCCCGTGTTATTCTGTCCCGTAACTAAGGAGACATAAGTGATACACTTTGTTAGAAAAATGTTTGCAATGTTACTATTAGCATGCTTAGGAGATGATAAATGTAAGAATTGCCTTAAAATTTTCTCAATTCCTAACTTTCAGTGGATTTGTACCCCATAAAATCACAGTTTCAAAAAGTAGCTCAAGAGATGTTACCATTTCAACGAGCTACACTAAAAAGTTGATTGATCCTTTTAACAGAAACCTTATGTCTATCCGCACGTTATCGCTAGGTTGTTGTGCTGCCATCTATAATTCCTATCATTATAAAAACATGAGTGAGCGTAACTTCTCGTAGCCTCCCAAGAGATGGCGCTACTAGTAACAAAATTGAAAGACTAAAATAATACAACAGAACTCAGATTTACACAGTTTTTATTCATCGGAATTGTCTTAATATTACGATGATACTTAGTGCGTGTAATTTGTTACTTATATTAAATATAATATATTACAACTCTATAACATACGTGAGTGAGTACTGTCCAAGCACTATCGAATCATTTGGCTGGACCCCGTAGAACGTTCTTAAGGCAAGTTTAGATTTGCAAGAAAAATCGTGCAAGTTGCATTACATTGCGCGCTCGATTGGCCACTTCAAACTCGTTGGCTTTAAACTTCGGTTATACGCTCACTCTGGCGTCAGTTCAGTCTATACATTCTGGTTTTCTTTAATTCATTGAAAACATTTAACTTCAGTCTGAGCCATCAGTCCGTCAGTGAGGAATTACACAGTAATTCTGTCGTCACTCTGACCGGCATGATGGACTGAATTGACCTCAGAATTAGCGTCTAAACCGAAGTCTTATGGCCTCGCAATGTATGCCAGTCGCACGATTTTTCTTGCAAGTCTGAACCGGGCTTTACAGTACGGTTCCGAGGGCCTACTCCGAAATTCGAAAATCGAAGTTCGTATAGTACCTACCTACCGTTCCTCTCGCTCTCGTATTAAAAAGTATAAGTGTCAGAGGGACCGAACGACACGAACTTATTTTCGAATTTTGTAGTAGCCCTGCTGAATTCTTTTCTCAAGCAATATGACGTCACTGACTTTTTCTATAAATAGGTTTCACAGTAGGCCAAAATTTATTTGGTTTGATAGTACGTCGTCTCTAGACAATACTCGTTAGTGTACCAAGCGAGTTTCTAACTGAACACAATGACTTATTTCTTTTTTAAGTACGGAAAATCGCAAAGAGATAATGAGGTCCCATCTTAAGGTATCATTCCGATCTTGACAAACACCAACCAGAGATCTAACGGAGTTAAGCCGTATTCACATTTATCCGTCATGTTGTGTTGTGATGCTCTGTCTCTCTCTCTCTCTCTCTCTCTCTCACTAGCTTTGATATGCGACACAACACAAGCCGTCACAACACACTGCATGAACCCATAAAATGTATGCACCCGATACCGTTCTGTTGCATCACGATACAACACGACAGTTAAATGTGAATGCTAACACACTCGGAATCACATACATTATTTCTTTCTGTCACACGGTATGGGATGAGGTTAGAAAGAGATGGTGATGCGATCACGAGCGCTCGAGCGTTCGTCGGTAGCGGTCGTGTGGCTCATTGCATACCGCGTAGCTTCAACGCGGTCGTTTTTATCTGTCAGTGCTTCAGTGCTAGAATATGCGGTTGACCACGCGGTTTTAGCCTCGTTAAAATAAAAGTTAAGAAGGAGACTGCGCCACGACCACGTAATGTGTTTCTTTCATTCATATTAACCCATATTAAGTAGTGGGTCGCGCGACCCGTCGCGGTCGTATGTCGCGGTCGCCGGCGGTCACCAACATCGGAATGCAATCTTCAGAGCGTTTAAAGCAAACAGAGAACATGTCCAAGACCAAAACATTTTTAAATGAATCAAGGTTTTGTTTTGTCTGTTTTTACTAAAATAGGCTTGCGTCCATCAGGTCTAACGGTAAGCGAAGATAATAGTCTTAATTGGAGCACGCATGCACATTAGATGCCCATTCAACAATCATTTGTCTGATTTAAGCTCTCTCTTAGCCTTTTAATAACAAATGCTTCTTTATATCTCTTTGTATGGATTTAGTTCAAATTGCAATAGGTTCTTTGCAACAACCAATCGTGTTTAAAAGTGCCACAATTGCTGTTTACTTATAAAAAAAAGTATCTGCGCTCACCGACATTAATTTCAAAGCTAAAATTGTTTGAAATTCGTACTTTTGCTAAGCTTTAATGGCCAAAAATAGGGATGGGCTAGAGCTAACAGTGAAGAATAAGTACGAGCCATTTAAAATATACTCAGCGGCATAAAACTTGGCCCACTCTACATACAAAATTACCTTTTACTGCATACATTTCAGAGCCAGATTTTTTGCCGTTCAGTATATATTGTACACTTTAAGTAACACAAGATTAAACTCAATCTCAATGTAACTATTTAGTTACAGAAAGCCTTGGAATGTTTCGATGTAGCGTTCGATTCTACAAAAAAGTCACGTCGCCGCATGTACATTAATTTACACGTAATTAGGTATATTATTTATAAACTATGTGTTAAGCTAAGGCAAGATACGGCAAGCTGTAAAACAATTAATTTCGTTGCAAATTCGATAATTTTGTGGGCTGTGAACTTTTGAGGTACTTTATGGTTTCATTGTCAGATTAGGACCAAATATCAGGGCATTTAATGCCTTTTCCTTTTGCTAATTAATAATTAAACGCTACAATAGTGCCAAAGGAAATTGCACTCAGACGTCGTCTATCAGATTTTTTTAGTTTCATCCTCCATAAAATTAATGACAACCATTCAACATTGAACATACTTAATGCTAACACTTTTATAATTTTAGAACCGCTTTAGAGTCTTGCTTCTTGTATATTGATCTATGATGGGGCTCGATTACTCAATACTTAACACTAAGTACACATTATCTAAGTGCCAGGGACTTTATACAATACGCCTATAATAACACAAGCTACACACATAAATACTTAACTAAATGTATTGCACGAAAAATAGGGATTTAGTTAAATAATTTACATAATTACACTTAAGTACGCGTTTGAACTTAACGGTCTTTTGCATCGCTCCACAATGGAAAGTCTTGGTCAATCTTTAGCCAATGAGCGCGCGTGTTTATTGACCAATCGCGGGCCTCGCGGGTTGCAGATGTGTGTGTCAGTAGAGGGGGGGCGGCTGCGAGTGCGGGTCGAGCGGGGGCGGCTCGGTGCCGACGTCGATGTCGATGGGGCCGTCGTCGTCGGCGCCGGGAGCCAGCGGCGTCCCCGCGCCGGGCCGCGTCAGCCCTCGCACCTGGAACCACATGTAGCCAATTAAAGAAAGTCACAGGTCCCGTTCAATATCAGGAAATGCACCGGCAACAAGATCGTGGAACGTCTGTAGGTACAGACTAGCCTGGATAAAAACTGACTTCAGTAATAGAGACAATTGATTGAAGAGGAAGACTATAGGTACTGTTGAGGGAGAAAGCTACTCGAGAAGAGCGGTGTGGCAGCCCCCCATTTGTTAGACGACATGACGGGCAACCAGTGGATACAGGTGGCAAGTTATTGTTCTAGTTGCTTGTTCTTTCTGAACACCGTCTTTGGGCAATATCCTCGTATGGGCATATATTTCGAAACAGTAGAACATCTACCCGCGAAATGTAGAATATCGTTGCAGAACCATGCCGTTCCAGCGTGTTGTAGTAGATAAGACAATAAGACACATGTTACTGATGGCATCCACACAACAGTAATGATATGCTCTTGGACAGTATACCCTGGTATTCTTGGGCCTTGGCACACTGGCAGGCACTGCTGTTGTTGTGTGACAGGTCACACTATCGTTGCTTCCACCCACCTGCAACAGTATGTTGTTGGACAGTATGCGCGCCTGGTGCTCCTGTGCTTTGGCGCGCAGGCAGGCGATGCTGTTGTTGCGGAAGGCCTCCGGATCCTCGTAGTTGGCGGGTTCCGGCGACGCGCGGCCCTTGGCTGACGACGACGCCGTGGTGCTGCTAGCTGGAGAACTCTGGGCCTGGTGAACAAATTGCTGGTTAATTTGTAGCATGGTAAAAAGGCTGCATAAGAAAGAACAGATAGGTTCCTCTAAGGCATAATTTTCACCACATCTGTGCAAAGAGGAGGCATTAGGATACGGCATAAAATCAACTGATTATGGTTTGCCAGTTTCTTCATTTACATTTTGATTAAGAAGTGTGAGCAGGCTGTATAGGTATTACAATTTAGATGTGATAATGCCTAGTGTTGAGCAGGCGATATATGATGCTATATAACAAGTTACCAGCGTAGTAAACGGATTTATTATAATTATTATAATTATTGCCTAATAATTAAATAATTATGTTGTTTCTGAGAAAATATCTTTTTTCATAGGTTCGTGTTGTACTGACGCTGATGACGCTTTATCACATAACTTTCGCCTATAAATGTACCACTGCTGAGGCCTCCTCTCAGAATTATGGAACTTGGGCTGTAGTTACAGAGTCAGTAAATAGCGTATAGCGTGGAAATTAAGGATAGCGGATTGTGGGTTGCTGGTACCTGAGTGTCGTGGTTGTCGTGGAGGTCGTGGGGGTCGCGGGGGTCGCGGGGGTCGCGCGGCGAGGCGGAGGCGGCGCGGTCGCCCTCCGCCTCCGACCCCTCGCGTTCCGACCCCGACTCTTTCAGGTGGTGTGCCGCCTCCAAGCTCTTGCGGTGCATTCCTGGAAATAATAAGCTTTATATGTAGGCAGGCTTCCGAACGCTGTAAAATACAAGGTATATTCAAAAAACAAACAATCCTACCAACCCTACTGTTTTTAAGTATTAAACCTAAATGCTAAAGTTTGGATTTTGGCCTTACGTCTCGGTTCTAACTTAATTTGCTTTAATTTGGTGCTACGTATTAGGTAGGTACAT